>NC_057405.1:17123987-17284017 GCF_019320065.1 Cervus canadensis
AAATAATGTAGATAGAACCTGAAATTGGGTATACTATTGAGGAAAGTAACTTATGGTGAAGGAACACTGGGCTTGACCATTGGAGGCCCTGTCTTTATTCTGTTATTTACATTAGTGTACTTGGTAGGAACATGTGCTAAATGCTCTTCATGAGCATCTATAACCTGGCAACCAGTGTGTGGGGCACTGAAAAACCATGTACTATCAGATCAAAAACCATGACTTCAGAGGAAAGATGCAGTTCTATATCAGGATCTTAATCTTCAAAAATTCAATTTTTCATCTATAAAAGTGAAAACAACAAGTGAACAACAACAACAAATAACAAATAAATGAATGTCCAATAAATCATGCACAGGACTGCTTTCTTTATGTTTCCATCCTTAAGAACTTTGAGGAATTAATCAATATAAATTTTGTTATTGTCACTTTGGGAAAATATCATTACTTAAAAGGCACATTTTTGAAACTTAAGAGAAGGGGAGAAGTTTTAACTTTTTGCCTATTTTTAAAATGGGATGTTAGATAATCATGCCATCCACACTCTTTCATATTCCTACTTGACTGACTACAGCATGAAAGATGAATGCATATTTAGATAAGATCTGGTATAGTTTATGTAAGTTTCTGATATATTTTACATCATTACATAGTTTATATAAAGTTAATAAGTGTTGGTTTAATATATATACTTGAAGGTAGCTTCCCTGGTAGCTCAACTGGTGAAGAATTCACCTGCAATGCAGGAGACTCTAGTTTGATTCCTGAGTCAGGAAAAGCCCCTGGAGAAGGGGTAGGTTACACACTCCAGTATTCTTGGCTTCCCTGATACCTCAGATGGCAAAGAATCCATCTGCAATGTGGGAGGCCTACGCTCGATCCCTGGGTTGGCAAGATCCCCTGGAGGAGGACATGGTTTGCCATGTCCCATTGGCAACCCATTCCAGTGCCAACCCACTCCAGTTGTCTTTCCTGGAGAATCCCCATGGACAGAGGAGCCTGGCGGGCTGCTGTTCATGGTGTCACAGACAGTCAGAAAAGACTAACCAGACTAACCACGTGGAAGCGACTAACCACGAAGGTAGCAAATTTTATGAGACAAAAATTGTGATTCCATAAAATTTTCTAGAACTAAAATACTGTCAACACTTAATGGCACTAGGGAAATTCACTAAGTTATAACTGAAGTTTCTAAAGTATAATGCTATGTATTATACCCTTATTATTAACAATTAGCTATGAAATATTTGTTACATTTTAAGTGGTTTAATAAAATGCTACTTTGGATTCTTCTTTATGTCTTATGAATTTGTTTTTATATAATTATTACTCTAAAAGTATTCAATTTTAATTGGATAGTGTAGAAATATCTGTTAATTTTTCCAGACTATATGTATGAAATTTGTCAGAAATTATTACCACATATTTAGATAAATTTGTCTTGGCTAAAGGCTTCCTTGTTAGCTCAGCAGTAAAGAATCTGCATGCAATACAGGAGCTGCAAAGACAGAGTTTCAATACCTGAGTTAGGACAATCCCTTGGAGGAGAGCATGGCAACACATTCCAGTTCTTGCCCAGAGAATCCCATGGACAGAGGAGCCTGGCAGGCTACAGTCCATAGGTTCTCAAAGAGTCTGATATGACTGAAGTGACTTAGCATGCATGCTTTCATGTCTTGTCTAAAACTCATTCTTGAATTTTATCTTTAATTTCTGTTTGTTCATATTATTTTGGTACTTTATTTTGGTAGCTAATATCATCTTTTTCACTCTTAGGACAACATTGACTAGCACAATATTTTAATAAAATAATACATGTACCTAAGAAATATTTATTGAAAAAATAAATAAGAAAATACTAAAATGATTAGATAGGGTGATACATCTTCTTTAAAGTTTAGAAAAATATTGTTGGATTATCTACCAACATAAAGTTTAAACTCCTGGGTAAAGTCGAACATTACAAGCACAGATTCTCTCTCTCTGTTGTTCCACATTACTAAGGAAGATAAATTGGAACTGCACTTTCTCTTTTTGCCGCTGTCCTATTTCTGACCACAAAAACTGTCACAGTGATCAGTTAAAATTGTGAATTTCTTTCTTCAGTCCAAATGACAAAATTACTATTTTTGAAATAAGTTCTATCCTTCTGTTATAAGCACAATGAATGATTAAAAGTAACAGCCCTGAAAATTATTAAATCTTTGTCTAAGAATGTCGGCGATCTTAAAGTTGACTTACTGTGATAAAAAGAAAAAAGTAGAAATCTCATCTCATCTGTCTACTCAGATTGTGCAGGGTATGCTATGATGGATCATAATAAAGGCAGAAGTTATTTATTTATTTTTACCTTCAGTGGAAATTTATTTTATGGAACAGAGAGGTACATTATCCCAATGCTTAAAAAGTAAGAGGATGAATCTTGTGAACGATTATAATTCCTCCAGTCTTGTCTTATACGAAACTTCTAAATATGTCTATTTTTCCTTTCCTTTGCCTTGCTTTAGAATTGAAGTTAAACAAAAATCACTTTCTTAATAACACATGAATTCTTCTCTTTATAAAACAAGTTTTACATTGTTTTAACCTTTTGGGGAGAATGTATAAGACCATAGAATTTCCTGAAAGATGTGCTATATGCATTTGACCCTTTAACAACTTGTGGAGGGCACCAACCACCATCAACCTACAATTGAAATCCAACTAAAAGTTCACAGCCAGTCTTCTGTGTCCCCAGTTCTGCAACCCAGAACTCAATCAACTACAGTATTGCAAAGAGTACTGTAGCAAGCATGTAGTGAAAAAAACACTTGCATACATGTGGACCTGTGGAGTTTGTGTTGTTCAAGAGTCAGCTGAATTCTTATTGAAGCTCAAGAACAATGTCAAATTGTTATATGCAACAAGCATACAATCTGATTCTGTTATAAATAATTTCTTAATCCTAAATTTTTCTATGTAGATTCAGATGGCCTCATATCTTTGTATGAACTGTCATCCCTGGAACTGTGAACTTAACTTGAATATAAGAGATTTGAACATCCAGTTTACTGTTTTTTTCCTAAAACATAGAATCCCAAAATGCTAAAATGTGATTAATTACATAAGCTAATATAAAATACAAAAAGTTCTTTAAAATAATTTTAACAACAGGATTCTGTTTTCCAAATGAAATATTGTCCAGATGCTTACCATGTGAGAAAGATAAAGTTGGTGGAAATAGGAAGCAGGAGTTCATGTGGGATCTGAGGGTTAACTTCATCTGTTTGTCCCTGATGTCCCTCTCCCTTCTTTAGATCAAGAGACTTCTGAAAGGCAATTTAAAAATAATAGAAAAAAATATATTCAGAGGATTATATATAAACTGTTGTTCTAAAATAACATCTCTAAACTTGTCTACCAGGTATGTTATAACTCAAAAAGGGATTCCTTTTATTCAAGTATTCATTATCAGAGCCCTGCTCAGATGGTAAAAAGTCTCACCTGTATGTGGGAGATCTAGATTCAATCCCTGAGTTGGAAAATCCCTTGGAGGGGGAATGGCTACCCACTCTAGTATTCTGGCCTAGAGAATTCCACAGACTGTACAGTCCATGGGGATACAAAGAGTCAGACATGACTGAGTGACTCTCATTTCATTTGTCAGAGCCCCTACTGTATAATTACAGTTTAATTTTCAAGGAAAAATAAATCAAATCCAAGCTTATTTCTACTCCCCTTGAATTTGGATTGGCCTGTGATTCACTTGACAAGTAAAATACAGGAGAATTAATGTCATGAGGTTTAGAAAGCTTGGCCTTTAGGCCATCTGGAAGCATCTATGTTAACACTTTTAGATTATTTCCCTGTGGCTATAGCAGCATGAGAGAACTTAGAATGAATTTAAAATGAAAGGTCACTTGCAGCAAGAGGACAATACTGTTCCAGCTGAGCCAAGATCCTAGTTCACCCAGCAGCTAAGTGCAATAGCATGGAAGTCTAAGCAGGGTGGCCAGCTTCCTGTTGGCTTATGACTGAGCAGTTTTCTGAGATGTGGGTTGGCAGATGCACAGGGACCTTTTGGCTCCTGAACCTGTGTGACCATCAGGAGAAGTCAATGGGATGAAGGTTGGCAGTGTGTTTGCTTTTGTGGGTCCAGATTCAGCAGTCAGTATATCCAAAGTACCATAATTTCTAAAGGCATTAAGATCTCAGATGGCCTATGAAACCAACAGGTAATTATAGCTGATCATATTCCTATGTCTGCACTTCTCAGTTTAACCAAACTGTCAGCATATCAGTACAAAACATTTGTCAGCAAGAAACAGAAGCTTTACCTAATACTGGCTTAAATAAAAGTGTGTTCGTAAAAGTGTGAATACATAAAATTGTGAATACCAAGTTAAGACAGACATCAGGATCAGTGGATCCAGCCACTAAAAAAGATTCTAGAAGTCTCTGTTCTTCTTTCCAAATCACCACTTGAATGTTACTTTATTCTATGGATGATTGCTTCATGATATAAAGAGACTGCCAGGAGAAACTGGGGCTAAGATTTCCTCATTTACAGAAAGTGGAAATAAGCTATTTCTGGGGAAAAATATGGTTAGGAACTTTTCTAAAATCCTCCAAGTAATATTTTGTCTCATTCACCCTAGTGAATCTTAACCAGTCCCCAAGGAAGTAGGTGGCTTTACTTTGAACTATAGTCTCTGTCAGGGTTACCCCAGGGTTCAGATGGGGTCAGTTTACCTGGAATCACACAGGTAGTCTGAACAGAACAGAGGGTGTAGGCAGGTGTCTAAGGAGGAGGAGGACATGAATCCCAGGCAGTAAAATGATATTCACAGTAGTCTTTTCATTCTGGTTCATAAAAGTCTACAGTGGTCTGTATTTCAAGCATGCCAGTCTATGTAGAATGTCCTGTCTATCTAGTTCATCTTTATGTCTAGATTACTTTTTCTGGGCCTGAATTTCTTTCTTTCACATATATATATGTATATGTATACATATATGTATATGTATATATGTATTCATATATGTATATGTATATATATATAACATAATGATTCAATATGTGTATATACTGTTAAATGATCACAGTAAGTCGAGCAAACATTCATCATTACCCACAGTACAATTTTTCTTTTTGATGAGACCTCTCAAGATCTCTCTTAGAGGGTTTAGTGGTAAAGAATCCACCTGTCAATGCAGAAGATGAAAGAGATGCAGGTTCCATCTCTGGGTCAGTAAGATCCCCTAGAAAAGGAAACGGCAACCCACTTCAGTATTCTTGCCCCCAAAATTTCATGGACAGAGGAGCCTGGTGGGCTACAGTCCATGGGGTCACAAAGAGTTGGACATGCCTGAGCACAGGCACAAACAAGTCACCAGGAGATACACTACATTCCCATGACATTTTATAACTGGAAGTTTGTACCTTTTCATGTATTCTAGATCATGGATAAAGTCTTATAAATTTGATTGGAGGCGTGTTTAAAGGTATTTAAAGATAATAAGAAATACTTTGGAATTATTTTAGAACATAGGTTTTATAAACTAGAATTTTCATTCCATCCAGGGAACTTATCCCTTTTAGTGGTCAACCTGCATACAGGTTATGAAGGAGTGGTGAGTTGTCACAGCCACAGATCATGAATTAAACACTCCTCTTCCAGCACCAGCCATCATATCCTGTGCTTCAGCTATCTGAATGTAGGGCTTTTCTCGCAGGTGACCACCCTCTTCCTTCCAATTTTGCACAGTGACCCATGGCCTAAGGATCCCAGATTCTGTGGTCTGCATAGCCAGTCTCCCCAGTCACTCCAAGTTTGGATAGTGAAGACATTATCATAGGCCTTGAAGTCAGATTGGCTTGAAATGAGCCACTGAGCCTTCAGATAACTGGCCCTCTGATCTTAGGAAACCCATCTGACCTCACTAAGCCTCAATAACATCTTACTGTGCTGTGCTGTGCTTAGTCACTCAGTCATGTTCAATTCTTTGCAACCTCATGAACTGTAGCCTACCAGGCTCCTCTGTCCATGGGAATTCTCCAGGCAAGAAAACTAGAGTGAGTTTGTACATGTCTTCCTCCAGGGGATCTACTCAATCCAGAGATTAAACTCAGGTATTCCACAAGGCAGGCGGATTCTTTACTATTTGAGCCACCAAGGAACCCAAATGAACTTTTTGGCCAACCCAATACTATTGTGTTCACTCTCTGATTCTTCTTCTCTCTCACAACACACACACACACACACACACACACACACACGGCATTACACATATATAGAGTGTTTGGATGTGACCTCCTAAGTTCCCAGGTTTACATTGTTTCCACCTATGACTATTGATTAGATTGACTGAAAACCCAACTCAATAAATCTGGGGAAATATAATAACAAATTGTTAACAGCTGAGCCTCAGAGAAACATGGCTGAGCACTTCATTTGAAGAGATAACATCACAATTTAATGTGGAGAGAGAACATCACAGATTTGAAACCTCAGAGTAATTGTTTACCACTCCCCCTTCTCTGCAACCAATTAATTCCTAAATCCCACAGATTTTCATTTGGTAAACTATCCCATCTGTCCCTGCTCTTTGATTTCCAAGACAATCATTCTGGTACTGATCTGTGCTAATTATTTCCCTGTGTAGCTTATGGCCTCTACTTATGGTTTTATTTTAATTTCAACTCATTGTTCAGAACATCAAAAATGCTATTGCCTCTTTTCATTCAACATAGGCCTCATGTAGCTGGGATAATAAATTTTTTTAGACACCTAAGGTTAGGTTGATTTGCTGAGCCATAGTAGTTCTTTCTACTGAGATATAATCAATCTACATCAACATGCTGGTTTCAAGTGTGCAATGCAGTGACCAGATATTTCTGTGCATCACAAAATAATCACCACGACATGTCCAGTCACCATCTCTCACCATACGAAGATACTAGAATATTACTATGTTCCCCCAAACTGTATATTTCATTCTTGTGACCCATTTATTTTGTTACAGAAAGTTTGTATCTCTTAATCTCCCTCATCTATTTCACTCCTCCCCAATACCCATCCCCTCTGGAAACCACCTGATTATTCACTGTGTCTATAATCCTACTGTGTTTTGCTGTGTTTGCTCATCACTTTTAATTTTAGATTCCACGTATATGTGACATACAAGTATTTGTCTTTGATATATTTATCTAAGACTAATATCGTCTAGTTTTACCCATGTTATGATGGCCAGATTTCATTCTTTATAATAGATAAGTAGTATTCCATTGTGTATACACATCTTCTTTATCCACTCATCTATTGACAGACACGTTGCTTCCATATCTTGGCTATTGTAAATAATGCTACAGTGAACAGAGGATTGCATATATATTTTCAAATTAATGTTTTTGTATTCTTTGGAAAATACCTAGAAGTGAAATTTTATATGACACTTCTATTTTCAATTTTTTTTTTTCAGGAATTTTTATAATTTTATTACAAAGTGACTACACAAATTTTCATTCCCTCCACAAGTGAACCAGGGTTGTCTCTTTTCCCATCCTCACCAATGCTTATTTGTTGTCTTTTTGATAGTAGCCTTTCTGAAAAGAGTGAAGAGATATTTCATTATTGTTTGATTTGCATTTCCTTAATATTTAGGGATTTTGAACATCTTCTCACATGTTTGTTGGCAGTTTGTATGTTTTCTGTGGAAAAATGTCTATTTTTTAAAATCAGTTTTTTTTTTAAGATATTGAGTTATATGAGTGGTTTATATATTTTAGATAATTAACCCCTATCACTCATATTATTTGCAAACATGTTATCCCTTTCAGTAAATTGTCTTTTCATTTCTTGATGATTTCCTTTGCTGTGCCAAAGCATTTAAGTTTAGTTAGGTACATTCACTTATTTGTGTTTTTATTTCTTTCACATTAGGAGAAATATCCTAGTAAAAGCCTTGCTACAGCTTATGTTAAAGAATACTCTGTGTAGGTTCTCTTTCAGGAGTATTATGGTTTCTGGTTTTAGGTCTATAATCCATTTTGAGTTTTCTTTTGTATACATTGTCAGAAAGTGTTTTCTGTACATTAAAAGCAAACTATAACAGAAAGACAAAGCAAGACAATGATACCATTTTAAATGGTATCAAAAAGAATAACATGCACAAATATTTAACTAAGTGAAAGGTCTACACTCTGAAAAAAATTGATCAAGGAAATTGAATATGAAATAAATAAATGGAAATGTAATGGATGGGAATAATTGACATTGTTAAAACATACATACTACTCAAATAAACTGCTGATTTCATGAATTCCTCACCAAAACACCCATGGCATTTTTCATGGAAAAATAAGGCTGAAATTCATACAGAAACACAAAAGACCCCAAGTAGCCAAAGCAGTCTTGAGAAACAAGAACAAAGCTGGACATATCACACTTCCTGCTTACAGACTATACAACAAAATTACAGTCATCAAAACTGTACAGTACTGGCACCAAAAGAGACACAGAGATCAATGAAAAAAAAATGAAGAGCCCAGAAATAAACCTATGTACCTATGGTCAATTTATCTATGACAAAGAAATAAAAAAATATGCAATGGAGAAAAGAGTCTGTGCACCAAGTGATAATGGGGAAACTGGACAGCAGCCTACAGACAAACAGCTTAAAACATTTTCTTTCATCATATACAAAAAAGTCATTATACCATAAGGCAAGAAAATAACCCTCATTGATCAAAATGTAGTACTTGGGTGCAATCTCAAAAATGACAGAATGTTCTCTGTTCGTTTCCAAGGCAAACCATTCAATATCAGAGTAATCCAGATCTATGCCCCAACTACAAATGCTGAAGAATCTGATGTTGAATTAATGATTACCTACAAGACCTTCAGGAAATAATTACAAAAAAAGATGTCCTTTATATCACAGGGGACTGGAATGCAAACTAGAAAGTTAAGAGACACCCGGACTAACAGTCAATTTGGCCTTGGTGTACAAAATGAAGTAGGGGAAAGGCTAACATAGTTTTGCGAAGAGAACACACTGGTCATAGAAAACACCCTCTTCCAACACTACAATAGATGACGCTACACATGGACATCACCCGATGGTCAATACCAAAATCAGATTGACTATATTCTTTGCAGCCAAAGATGGAGAAACTTTATACAGTCAGCAAAAACAAGACTGGGAGCTGACTGAGACTCAGATCACAAACTACTTATTGGCAAATTCAGACTTAAATTGAGTAAAGCAGGAAAAACCACTAGACCATACAGGTATGACCTAAATCAAACACCTTATGATTACAACATGGAAGTGAAAAATTGACTCAAGGGATTAGATCTAATAGACAGACTTCCTGAAGAACTATGGATGGAAGTTCATTACATTGTACAGGAGGCAGTGATCAAGACTATTCCCAAGAAAAAGAAATGTAAAAACATAAAATGCTTGTCTGAGAGGGATTGCAAATAGCTGAGAAAATAAGAGAAGCAAAAGGCTAAGGAGAAAAGGAAAGATATACCCATCTGAATGCAGAGTTCCAAAGAATATTGAGGAGAGAAAAGAAAAACTTCCTCAGAGATCAATGCAAAGCAATAGAGGAAAGAAGAATAGAAGAAAATAAGGGAAAATAAAATAAAGTGGGAAAGACTAGAGATCGCTTTGAGAAAATTAGAGATACTAAGGGAACATTTCATGCAAAGATGGGCACAAAAAAGCAGAGAAATGGTATGGATCTACAGAAACAGAAGATGCTATGAAGAGGTGGCAAGAACACACAGAAGAACTATGAAAAAAGATCTTAATGATGCAAATAACCACAATGGTGTGAATTCTCAGCTAGAGCCAGACATCCTGGAGTCTGAAGTCAAGAGAGCCTTAGGAAGCAACGCTAAGAAAAAATCTAGTGAAGGCGATGGAATTCCAGTTGAGCTATTTCAATTTCTTAAAGATAATGCTGTTAAGTGCTGCACTCAATAAACCAGCAAATTTGGAAAACTCAGCAGTGGCCACAGGAATGGAAAAGGTCAATTTTCATTCCAATCCCAAAGAAATACAAAGGCAAACAATTTTCAAGCCACTGTACAATAGCACTCACCTCACACACTAGCAAAATAATGCTCAAATTTCTCCAAGCGAGGCATCAATAGTATTCAGTTCAGTTCAGTTCAGTTCAGTCGCTCAGTCATGTCTGACTCTTTGCAACGCCATGAATTCAGCACCCCAGGCCTCCGTGTCCATCACAAACTGTCAGAGTTTACCCAAACACATGTCCTTCGAGTCGGTGATGCCATCCAGACATCTCATCCTCTGTGGTCCCCTCCTCCTCCTGCCCCCAATCCCTCCAAGCATCAGGGTCTTTCCCAATAAGTCAACTCTTCCCATGAGGTGGCCAAAGTATTGGAGTTTCAACTTCAGCATCAGTCCATCCAATGAGCACCCAGGACTGATCTGCTTTAGGATGGACTGGTTGGCTCTCCTTGCAGTCCAAGGGACTCTTAAGAGACTTCTCCAACACCACACTTCAAAAGCATCAATTTTTTGGTGCTCAGCTCTCTTCACAGTCCAACTCTCACATCCATACATGACCACTGGAAAAATCATAGCCTTGCCTAGACAGACTTTTGTTGGCAAAATAACGTCTCTGCTTTTTAATATGCTGTCTAGGTTGGTCATAACTTTCCTTCCAAGAAGTAAGTGTCTTTTAATTTCATGCTGCAGTCACCATCTGCAGTGATTTTGGAGCCCCGAAAAATAAAGTTTGACACTGTTTCCACTGTTTCCCCATCTATTTGCCATGAAGTGATAGGACCAGATGCCATGATCTTAGTTTTCCAAATGTTGAGCTTTAAGCCAATTTTTTCACTCTCCTCTTTCACTTTCATCAAGAGGCTCTTTAGTTCCTCTTCACTTTATGCCATAAGGGTGGTATCATCTGCATGTCTGAGATTATTGATATTTCTCCCAGAAATCTTGATTCCAGCTTGTGCTTCATCTAGCCCAGCATTTCTCATTATGTACTCTGCATATAAGTTAAATACGCAGGGTGACAATATTCAGCCTTGACCCACTCCTTTTACTATCTGGAATCAGGCTGTTTTTCCATGTCCAGTTCTAACTGTCGCTTCCTGACCTGCCTATAGGTTTCTCAAGAGGCAGGTCAGGTGGTCTGGTATTCCCATATCTTTCAGAATTTTCCGTAGTTTATTTTGATCTAGACAGTCAAAGGCTTTGACATAGTCATTATAGCAAAATAGATGTTTTTCTGGAATTCTCTTGCTTTTTCAATGATCCAGCAGATGGTGGCAATTTGATCTCTGGTTCCTCTGTCTTTTCTGAAACCAGTTTGGACATCTAGGAGTTCATGCTTCATGTATAGCTGAATCCTGGCGTGGAGAATTTTGAGCATTACTTTACTAGCATCTGAGATATGTGCAATTGTGCAGTAGCTTGAGCATTCTTTGGCATTCTCTTTCTTTGGGATTGGAATGAAAACTGACCCTGACTGTGTGGATCACAACAAACTGGAAAATTCTTAAATATATGGTAATACCAGATGACCTGACTTGCCTCCTGAGAAATCTGTATGCAGATCAAGAAACAACAGTTAGAAACATACATGGAACAAGAGACTGGATTCAAATTTAGAAAGGAGTATGTCAAGGCTGTCCGTTGTCACCTTGCTTATTTAATTTATATGCAGTGTACATCATGGGAAATGATGGGCTGGATGAAGCACAAGCTGGAGTCAAAGTTGCCAGGAAAAATACCAATAACCTCGGTTATGCTGATGACACCACATTATGGCTGAAAACGATGAGAAACTGAAGAGTCTGTTGATGAAAGTGAAAGAGGAGAGAAGAAAACCTGGCTTAAAACTCAACATTTAAAAACAAAGATCACGGCATCTGATCCATCACTTCATTGCGAACAGTTGCGAAACAGTGACAGACTTTATTTTCTTGGACTCTGAAATCACTGAGAACTGGAAAAAAAATGCTATTGCAAACTGTAATAGACATTATTATATCCATAAAATTTTCCCAGTCATTATTGTAATATTGCATAGTGCAATTGCTTAATGACAAACTAGGATAGCACAGAAGTAAAAGCAAAAACAAACCAAGGAAAGAAAGGCAGAAGTCTAAAATGGTTAAACAATTCCAAATTCAGTAATCAAATATATGTCACTGGGTTCTTCAAACAAATCTTTCAACAAATTGCAGTATATGATTAAGCATTCACTTAACACAAACCACCTTCAAAATTAGTAGGGGAGATTTTTAGATTTAAAAAATATGTTTTGCTAATGCAGTAACATAACTAAACACCCAATGAAAAGAAACAAAATATCAGGATATTTGATTTGGTAATAATTTGTAAGTTAAAGTAGTGTGCAAATATATAACTTGGAACTGATACAGTGTTTTGTTTAAAAAAATTAAAATAAATTTGGTAAAAATGGTTTTAAAGAGGATGTAAGTCCAGATTACTTTATTAATATGTTAAATTTAGACATTAACATAATTTTAGATCTTTTGTTTTGTCACCTACAAAGACCATGATTAGAATAACTTAAGACCAGGGTACTTGAATACACCTTTATAAAAAAGAAATATTATATTATGAAAACAAAGAAATTTATCATTCACTGTCAAAGTAACAAGATATCTCAGTCTTAGAACTGAAATACAGAACATATGATGTTTCAGGGTAATATACATGGCCCTGAACAAAAAGAAATACGTGCCATTTTTTTATCTAGTACAAACATAAGTCAATCTTTTACACTTGGTGATTTTGCAACATCCACTGCCAGCACTGATTTTTCTCCAAGTGAACAGATAGCAGTAAACTTCTGGTCCAGATAAATAAAATTAGAAGGTTGTGGGGGACAGTAAGTTTACTTAAATAGTTACTCCATAAATTTGCCCATTTGTCAATAGTCTTTTGAGTTAATCTTAGGCTACTCATTTTTTGTGTAATATGTATTTCTATTTATTTAAATGCATAGAATGGATTGCTAAAATCTCTGAAACATGGGGAAATTTAGGTCCTTCATTTTCAGTGTGACTAAAAACAATATAGGAATTACTAGGAAACTATTTTATAACATATATGCTTAAAAGGTCCTTCCCAATTTGATGATTCAAAGCATATTCACAATTTTTCACATTTTTTTCAGAATTTTAATTGTTAGATGCATTTTGTATTAATCATTTTGGATGAGGTTATGCCCTGGCAACAATTTTTGAAATATCATCACCTTAATAAAATCCTGCTCCTCAGTTTTCATAAGTTTTTCTTTAACTCCAAAACCTTTACAAGATCTATCTTTTACAAGCAGAAAACAAGAAAGTTGGAGGATTTTGCACTAGCTCTGAAATGCTTCAATTGGAAGAGATATACTATACCACCAGCAAACAGTGTTGAAAATATAGATGCTCTGTAGTAAGCTGATTTGCCACATTTTTTCTGATTATAAAAGAGCACCTAAATCATAATATTTTTGAATTATGGAAGGCAAAATGTGAATAAAACACTTTAAAACCAGTACCTTTCTTTTTCCAGCTGACTACATATGACACAATTTCAGTCAATTGTCCTCAAATACCATTAATTATGATTAACAGCAGCAACATTTTATTGGTTTATATTCATAATATATGCATATTTATATTGCATTCTATAAGTTACATACTAGTAGAACATTATGCTAATTATAAAACATAGACCAAATGGAAGTTCAGAATAATCTACATATTATTGAATAGAAATTCTAATATGAGTTTCTCCTCTCCCACTAAACATATCCAAGATTGCAGACAGCTCCAATAAGGGACATAATTTTTATGAAGAATCAAATGTGAGAAGACAAATCCCTTTTCAGTTCTAGCTGGACTTTCTAGAGACTCTGTCTCTCAGGGTTCAAAGGAGAGAATTGTCACTGATCAAGGGAGGGAAGTTACTCTGATGCCCCACGTACCAAATGAGAGAAATGCTGGATACTTTTTCTGACGTTTGCAACTCACACCCCAAAGGTATTAGCAAGCAGTGGAGTGGAGCAACCAGTCATTAAACTTCTTTCCATGCATGCAATTCTAGTTAGAGAGACATGCATGTGCTATGTAAGTCAATAATTTGGTGGCAAATCTGTAGGACTTTTTGAGATTCATGCCCAGGCTATTTTGTTTCTGCAAATGAAAGCATCAGTGGTGGTCTCCCCACCTTTCTCTTCCCTATTAATGTTAGTGTTTGAAATGAAGCCAGTGGTTCTGAAAAACTCACTGTGAAGTTCTGGTAAGCTGAACATTTGTTCACATCTGCTTGTGACTGTCTCCAGAGAATAGTCCTTTGTCTTTCTTTTCCACCTTCCAAATATCTTGAGAGCACTTTCATTATTAGATTCTAAACCAGAATCTGTGTCCCCCAAAATCCTGGAAAAAGCAGAAGACTGCTTATGGTGGTGAGTGACAACAACCATGATAACTCAGAACCCATATCAGAGACAGCGGGCCGCCTGCATTGTTCTATGTGAGTTTACTGACACTGTCTAGTAGTGTTTCTGACTCTAGTGTGGTTATCTCTGTGGATGGTGGTTGATTGAACAAGAAGTCCACCAAGCAAGCTGCTTATTTTAGAAACCATTGCCCTTTCTGTGTGTCTGGGTTGTTTACTTCACTTGACCAGGCTACATCCTTCTGCTTTGATTGGTAGTGAAGGAAGCAAGCAAGGAAGCAAACTTTATAAGACGTGATTTTTAAAACATATGAATTTATCTTCTAAGAATAAATTTTGAAAATAGATATCTTACTGCTGCTGCTGCTGCTAAGTTACTTCAGTTGTGTCCGAGTCTGTGCAACCCCATAGACGGTAGCCCACCAGGCTCCCCCATCCCTGGGATTCTCCAGGCAAGAACACTGGAGTGTGTTGCCATTTCCTTCTCTAATGCATGAAAGTGAAAAGTGAAAGTAAAGTCGCTAAGTCGTGTCAGACTCTTCACAACCCCATGGACTGCAGCTTACCAGGTTCCTCCGTCCATGGGATTCAATAAGTATAAATAGATAAATTGTTTACATCTCCCCAAAATAAAATTTTATAAGTTCATTATTCAGAAAAGAGCAAATTTTGTGTAGACTGAATGATTACATCTTGAAATGCAAGAAAATTAGCTTTAATACTCATCTCAATAGGAGGGCTACTAAGTTTCGCAATTCGAATTCATGACTGCCTTTAATTTCAACTTGACTCTTCATTATAAAAAAAAAAAAAAAAATTGCTGTGAATCCTTATTACCAAAAGCAATTGAACACCACAAAATGGCCAAAATGTAAATAGGTATTATTAAAGAGAAAAAAATAGGCCACTCAAAATACCCATACATGCTATAAGAGTAATATTAAAATTAATCTTCTCCCCAGGAGCTTAATAAAATACACTATTTAAAGCATGAAGTAATTGGGAAAGGAATGTACCCCCTGTTTATAGTCAGCACTGTCATTATGCAAAATGCAAACAGACTTTAAGGATATATTGATGGGAAAATAAATCAATATATTGTTCCCAGTATGGTGTAATTAATGTATGCAACAGGTAGGACATATACAAACCTCATGGCATTACTTTATAAGAATTCATTTGCAGGCACGGCCTATTAAGTTTACCAGAGTAAACAATGCTGTAGTAAAGCATACTTAAATTCTCTATAAAATTTATGCAGACATTTTAAAAAAACATTGTTTATGTGCCAGCTTTATTATGCAAATATCTCCTAAAATTCCCATAAGATCTTACTTGTTCTAGTAAAGTATCTATAATCCACATCAATGATCTAGAATTCAATTCAGACCAAAAAAAAAGTTATTGAAAGCATCTTAGAATATACTTTACATTAAACATATATATATATATACTTTCCTTCTCCTTTGTCACTCTGCTAGTTCAGCTGTAAATTGCTCATGAAAAACAGAGAATATATAACTGCAAAAATATCACAAGAAATATTTGTAAAGTTCATATAATTAGCTAACTTAAGTGGTAACCACAAAAGTTAGCAGTCTATCATTATCTAATTCCTCTAAAGCACAACCTTAAGCTCCTTTTCCTAAGCCCCATACATCCGATATTTGCACTGCAACATGTACTTCAAGTACATTCTTACTAAGCCCTGATCCCAGGAGCGAAAACATCCAGGAGAAAACTTCCACAAATCACCGTTCACCATGTTCAAGTCTCTCAATCTCTTTAATCACAGTTGTTGCCCTCTCTCCTGTGTCTCTAACTAAACTACACTAAATCTCATCCTTGTCAACCCTCTGTAAGTCTATACCTCAGCAATTGCACAGTCTCACATCCACAAGCTTTCCTTCTTTCCTAGATCATTGTGATAAGCATACACACATGTTGTATTACTCTCATCTTGTCACCCTCAGTGGTCCTGTTCCATTTTTTCCCTGCTGGAATCTTTCACTCCTCCTCAGCAACATTTCTCAGTTGGTTTAGTGAAATATGTTTCATTTTTTTTTTAATTAATTAGTTATTTTGATTGGAGGCTAATTACTTTACAATATTGTGGTTGCTTTGCCATATATCAGCTGATTCATGTGCATATGATCCCCATCCTGAACCCCCTTCCCACCTCCCTCCTCACCCCATCCTTCTGGGTTGCCCCAGAACAATGGCTTTGACTGCCCTGCTACATGCATTGAACTTGCACTGGTCATCTATTTTACATATGATGATATACATATTTCATTGCTATCCCTTCAAATCATCTTACTGAGAGGGCCTCCAAATGGAGGAAATATGCTGCAAGTGTCAGACATTTTTATCTCTCTTAAGTGGCAGGAGGAAACAAACTAGTGATATTTTTTTCCTTCTCTATACAGATTTAAAAGGAGGTTTCTCTTAAAATACTGTGTTGTCATAATGACACCTGGTTTCACTTGAAGCTAACTGTTCTCAAACTTTGAGTTAACCAATGCATTTTTCTTATGGAAACATTTGTCTTAAGCTATGTTAATGTACTATGCATTTACCCCAGACTCTGTCCTCAAATCAGTTCCACCTAATGGCTCAGAACCTACTTGACAAACTGGTATGTTATGCTCAGATATAGTTCCCCTAAGTGAAGAGGAGCTAAAAGCCTCTTGATTAAAGTGAAAGAGAAGAGTGAAAAAATTGGCTTAAAGCTCAACATTAAGAAAAATAAGATCATGGCATCTGGTCCCATCACTTCATGGGAAATAGATGGGGAAACATTGGAAGCAGTGTCAAACTTTATTTTTTTGGGCTCCAAAATCACTGCAGATTGTGACTGCAGCCATGAAATTAAAAGACACTTACTCCTTGGAAGGAAAGTTGTGACCAACCTAGATAGCATATTCAAGAGCAGAGACATTACTTTGCCATCAAAGGTCCGTCTAGTCAAGGCTATGGTTTTTCCAGTGGTCATCTATGGATGTGAGAGTTGGACTGTGAAGAAAGCTGAGCACCGAAAAATTGATGCTTTTGAAGTGTGGTGTTGGAGAAGACTCTTGAGAGTCCCTTGGCCTGCAAGGAGATCCAACCAGTCCATCCTCAAGCAGATCAGTCCTGGGTGTTCATTGGAAGGACTGATGCTGAAGCTGAAACTCCAATACTTTGGCCACCTCATGCGAAGAGTTGACTCATTGGAAAAGACCTTGATGCTGGGAGAGATTGGGGGCAGGAGGAGAAGGGGACGACAGAGGATGAGATGGATGGATGGCATCAGCGACTCGATGGACATGCCTTTGAGTAAACTCTGGGAGTTGGTAATGGACAGGGAGGCCTGGCGTGCTGCAATTCATGGGGTCGCAGAGAGTCGAACACGACTGAGCAGCTGAACTGAACTTAACTGAATCTAGTAAATGAAACTATTTGCATGGTAATCTGCCGTTCTACAAGATTCAAGTCAATCATTTTATGGCCTGGGATGAATCATCTGGTGCCAAGATTATCCCAAATGCATTTTATGGATGAGGGGCCCGGTTCCATCCTGAGTTTTAAGATATTCCTTTCTTTTCATTAACAGACTGTTAGTGACTATATAACATCCAGCTGAAGACTAGCGGTGGGGGGTAGGGGGGGGCGGTGGTAGTCTTTCTGCCCACTTCTGATGCCTATATCAGAAGTTTTCTCTATCTCCTTTATACGTTAATAAAACTTTATTGCACAAAATTTCTGAGTGATCCAGCCTCGTTTCTGGCCCCAGATTGAATTCTTCTCCTCTGGAGGCCAAGAATTCCAGCATCTTATCGTTCAGCAACAACATTTCATTACCCTCACCTTCTCCCACATAGTCCAAAAATCTGTTTTTCACATCTGTTTCTCTTTTGCTGTCTTGCATATAGGGTCATTGTTACCATCTTTCTAAATTCCATACATATGTGTTAATATACTGTATTGGTGTTTTTCTTTCTGACTTCACTCTGTATAATAGGCTCCTGTTTCATCCACCTCATTAGAACTGACTCAAATGCATTCTTTTTATAGCTGAGCAATTTCCCATTGTGTATATGTACCACAACTTCTTTATCCATTTGTCCGCTAATGGACATTTAGGTTGTTTCCATGTCCTACCTATTGTAAACAGTGCTTCAATGAACATTGGGGTATGTGTGTCTCTTTCAATTCTGGTTTCCTCAGTGTATATGCCCAGCAGTGAGATTTCTGGGTCATATGGCAGTATATTTTCAGTTTTTAAGGCATCTCCACACTGTTCTCCATAGTGGCTGTACTAGTTCACATTCGCACCAACAGTGGAAGAGGGTTACCTTTTCTCCACACCCTCTCCAGAATTTATTGTTTTTTAAGTTTTTGATGGCAGCCATTCTGACCAACGTGAGATGGTACCTCATGGTGGTTTTGATTTGCATTTATTTGATTATGGATGATGTTGAGCATCTTATCATGTGTTTGTTAGCCATCTGTATGTCTTTTTTGGAGAAATGCCTGTTTAAGTTTCAAAATGCTCTTTTTAGGCTCCAAAATCACTGCAGATGGTGACTGCAACCATGAAATTAAAAGATGCTTGCTCCTTGGAAGAAAAGTTATGACCAACATAGACAGCATGTTAAAAAGCAGAGACATTACTTTGCCATCAAAAGTTCATCTAGTCAAGACTGTGGTTTTTCTAATAGTCGTGTATGGATGTGAGAGTTGGAGTATAAAGAAGGCTGAGCGCCAAAGAATTGTTGCTTTTGAACAGCGGTGTTGGAGAAGACTCTTGAGAGTCCCTTGGACTGCAAGGAGATCCAACCAGTCCATCCTAAAGGAGATTAATCCAGAGTGTACACTGGGAGGACTGACATTGAAGATGAAACTCCAATACTTTGGCCACCTGTTGTGGAGAGCTGCCTCATTTGAAAAGACCCTGATGCTGGGAAAGAGTGAGGGCAGGAGGAGAAGGGGAAGAAAGGGGAATGACAGAGGATGAGATGGTTGGATGGCATCACCGACTCAATGGACATGAGTTTGAGGTAACTCTGAGAGTTTGAGATGGATAGGGAAGCCTGGTATGCTGTAGTTCATGGGGTTGCAAAGAGTTGGACAAACTGAGCCACTGAACTGTTTAGTTCTTTGGCCTACTTTTTGATTGAATCATTTATTTTTCTGATATTGAGCTGCATGAGCTGCTTGTAAATTTTGGAGATTAATTCTTTGTCAGATATTACATTTGCTATTATTTTCTCCCATTCTGAAGGCTGCCTTTTCATTTTACTTATAATTTTTTTCATTCTTCTAAAGCTTTTAAGTTTCATTAGGTGCCAGTTGTTTATTTTTGCTTTTATTTCCATTAATCTAGGAGGTGCGTCATAGAGGATCTTGTGATTTATGTCAGAGAGTGTTCTGTCAATATTTTCCTCTAAGAGTTTTAAATTTTCTGGCCTTGCATTTATATCTTTAATCCATTTGGTGTTTGTTTTCATGTATGCTGTTAAAAAGTGTTCTAAATTTTTTTTTTTTTTTTTTACCTGTGGTTGACCAATTTTCCCAGCACCACTTGTTAAAGAGATTTTATCTTCTCCATTGTTCATTTTTGCCTCCTTTGTCAAAGATAAGGTGTCCATAGTTGTTTGGACTTCTTCTTGGGCTTTCTATTTTGTTCCATTGATCTATATTTCTGTCTTGTGACAGTACCATAATGTCTTGATGACTGTACCTTTGTAGTATAGTCTGAAGTTCCTCCAGTTCCATTCTTCTTTCTTAAGATTGCTTTGGCTATTCAAGTTTGTGTGTGTGTGTGTGTGTGTGTGTGTGTGTGTGTGTGTGTGTGTGTGTGTGTTTACATACAAATTCTGAAGCTATTTGTTCTAGTTCTGTGAAAAATACCTCTGGTAACTGGATAGAGCTTGCACAGAATCTAAAGATTGCTTTGAGTAGTATACTCATTTTCACTAAATTGATTCTTCCAATCCACAAACATGGTATATTTCTCCATCTATTTGTGTCATCTTTGGTGTTTTTCATCAGAGTTTTATAGTTTTCTATGCATTGGTCTTTTGTTTCTTTAGGTAAATTTATTCCTACGTAATTTTCTGGTGGTGTCTTTAGGGATTTCTATGTAGAGGATCATGTCAGCTGCAAACTGAGTTTTACTTCTTCTTTTTCAATCTGGATTGCTTTTATTTTTTCTTTCTTTCTTTCTTTCTTTTTTTTTTTTCTTCTGATTACTGTGACTAGGACTTCCAAAACTGTGTTGAATAGTAGTGATGAGAGTGGGCACGCTTGTCTTGCTTTGATTTTAGAAGGAATGCTTTCAATTTTTCACTATTGAGGATAATGTTTGCTCTGGGTTTGTTTATGGCTTTTAGTATGTTGAGGCATGTTCCTTCTATGCCTGCTTTCTGAGGGTTTTTGTCATAAATGGGGGTTGAATTTTGTCAAACGCTTTCTCTGCCTCTATTGAGATAATCATATGGCTTTTATCTTTCAATTTTTTTAATACGGTGTATCACATTGATTGATTTGTAAATAGTCAAGAACACCTGCATCTCTAGGATAAAACATACTGGGTCATTATGTATGATATTTTTAATATGGTATTGGATTCTGTTTGCTAGAAATTTGCTGAGGACTTTTGCCATCTATGTTCATCAGCAATATTGACCTGCAGTTTTTTTTGTGTGTGGCATCTTTGTCTGGTTTTCATATTAGGGTGGTGGTGGCCTCATAGCAATAGTTTGGGAGTTTACTTTCCTCTGCAATTTTCTGAAAGAGTTTGAGTAGGATAGGTGTTAGTTCTTGTATAATTTTTTCATAAAATTCACCTGTGAAGCCATCTGGTCCTGGGCTTTTTTTGTTGGAAGATTTTTTATTACAGTTTTGATTTTGGTGCTGCTAAGTATTTCTATTTCTTCCTGGTTCAGTTTTGGAAGGTTATATTTTTCAAAGAATTTGTCTATTTCTTCCAAGTTGTCCATTTTATTAGCATATAGATGCTGATAGTAGAGTCTTATGATCCTTTGTATTTCTGTGCTGTCTGTTGCGATTTCTCCAATTTCATTTATAATTTTATTGATTTGATTCTTCTCCCTTTTTTTCTTGATGAGTCTGGCTAGCAGTTTGTCTATCTCATTTATCTTAAAGAGCTAGCTTTTAGTGTTGTTGATTTTTACTAGCCTCTCCTTTGTTTCTTTTTAATTTATTCCTGCTCTTGATTTTTATGATTATTTTTTTCCCCTTCTACTAACCCTGGGATTCTTCTGTTCTTCTTTATCTAGTTGCTTTAGGTGTAAAGTTAGGTTGTTTAGTTGATATTTGTCTTGGTTCTTAAGGTAGGCTTGTATTGCTGTGAACCTTCCTCTTAGCACTGTTTTTACTGAATCCTGTTGGTTTGGGGTTGTATCTCCATTTTCATTTGTTTCTATGCATATTTTGATTTCCTTTGTGTGTTTTTTTTTTTTTTTTTTTTTTGTGATCTGTTGGTTATTTGACAGCATGTTGTTTAGTCTCCATATGTTGGCATGTTTAATACTTTTTTTCCCCCTGTATTTGACATCTAATCTTACCTCATTCAATAAAAGATTATTGAAATAATTTCTTTTTTTTTAAATTTACCAAAGTTATATTTATGTTCCAGGATGTGATCTTCCCTGGAGAATGTTCCGTGTGCACTAGAGAAAAAGGTGAAATTCATTGCTTTGGGGTGAAATGCCTTATGGATAGCAATTAGATCTAATTGCTCTATTGTATCATTTAAAGTTTGTGCTTCCTTGCTAATTTTCTGTTCTAATGGAGGTGGTGACATTTCAACTGAGCTATTTCAAATCCTAAAAGATAATACTGTTAAAGTGCTGCACTCAATATATAAGCAAATTTTGAAGACTCAGCAGTGGCCACAAGATTGGAAAAAGTTAGTTTTTATTCCTATCCCAAAGAATTGCAATGCCAAGCAACATTCAAAGTGCTGTACAATTTTGTTCATTTCACATGCTAGCAAGGTTATGCTCAAAATCCTTCAAGCTAGGCCTCAGCAGTATGTTAACTGAGAACTTCCAGATTTGTAAGCTGGGTTTTGAAGAGGCTGAGGAACCAAAAATCAAAATGCCAACATTTCGTGGATCATGAGGAAGCAAAGGAGCAGTTTGAGTGGGATAGATGTTAGATCTTCCATAAAAGTTTAATAGAATTCACCTGTGATGTCATCTGGGCCTGGATGCTGTTGGTAGATTTTTGATCAGAGTTTCAGTTTCAGTGCTGGTGATTGGTCTGTTTGTATTTTCTAATTTTCCCGGTTCAGTCTTCAAAATTTGTACTTTTCTAAGAATTATTCCATTTCTTTCAGGTTGTCCAATTATTGGCATATAGTTGCTCACTGCAATCTCTTACGATCCTTTGTATTTCAGCTTTGTCTGTTATAATATCTCTTTTTTCAATTATATTGATTTAAATCTTGTCCTCCCCTCCCCCCCCCCTTTTTTTTTCTTGAGGAGTCTGGCTAATAATGGCTTGTCAATTCTGTTTAACTTCTCAAAGAACCATCTTTTAGTTTTATTGATCTTTGTTACTGTTTCCTTCATTTCTTTTAAGTTTATTTCCACTCTGATCTTTATGATTTCTTTCCTTCTACTAACTTTGAGGTTTTTGCTCTTTTTTTTTTTTCCTAGTTGTTTAAGGTGTACTATACTTAGTTGCTCAGTTGTGTACAGCTCTTTGCAATCCCATGGACTGTAACCCACCAGGCTCCTCTGTCCAAGGGTATTCTCCAGGCAAGAATACTGCAGTGGGTAGCCATGTCCTCCTCCAGGGGATCTTTGCAACACAGGGATTAAACCCAGGTATCCCACATTGACTCTTTACCAACTGAGATTCTTTACCAACTGAGCCTATGTTGTTTATTTGATGTTTTCTCGCTTCTTGAGTTAGGCTTCTCTTGGAATAAACTTGCCTCTTAGCACTGCTTTTACGACATCCTAAAGGCTTTGAAACTCCAATATTTGGCCACCTGATGCAAAGAACTGACTCTTTGAAAAGACCCTGATGCTGGGAAAGATTGAAGGCAGGAGGAGAAGGGAACAACAGAAGATGTGGTGGTTGGATGGCATCATCGACTCAATGGACATGAGTTTGAGTAAACTCTGGGAGTTCGTGGTGGACAGGGAAGCCTGGTGTGCTGCATTCCATGGAGTCACAAAGAGTTGGACACGACTGAGTGACTAAACTGAACTGACTGAAAGGTTTTGTATTGTTGCTTTTTTGTTGTAATTTGTTTTTAGGTATTTTGTTTTTAATTTACTCTTTTACTTCTTCAATGACCTCTTGGCTATTTAGAATTGTATTGCTTAGCCTCCATGCGTTTGTGTGTGTGTGTGTGTGTGTGTGTGTGTGTTTTCCTGTAATTGATATTTAGTCTTATAGGTTTGTAGTCAGAAAAAAAAAAAAAAAGCTTGACATTACTTCAGTTACTTAAATTTAACAAAACTTGATTTGTGGTCCAAGACATGATCTATCCTGAAGAATGTCTCATGTGCACTTGAGAAAAAAGTGTATTCTGCTGTTTGAGTGGAATGACCTATAGATATCAGTTAGGTCTAACTTTCCTAATGTGCATTTTAAGGTTTGCATTTCCTTATTATTATTATTTGTCCATATGATCTCTCTTTTGGTGTGAGTGAGGTATTAAATTCTCCCATTATTATTGTGTCACTGTCAATTTCCCCTTTTATAGTTGTCAGCATTTGCCTTATATATTGAGATACTCCTATATTGGGTGTATATATATTTATAATTTTATATCTTCTTAGATTGTTTATTTGACCATTATGTGACATCTTTCTTTGTCTCGTGTAGTGGAGCTTAAAGTTTTTTTGTATCTGATACGAGTATTGCTATTCTAGCTTTCTTTTGATTTCCATTTGCAGGAAATATCTTTTCCCAGATCCTGACTTAAAAGAAAAGAGTGCCCACTCTCACCAGTATTATTCAATAAGCCTTTAAATGTCCTAGCTACAGAAATCAAAGAAAAAAGAAATAATAGGAATTTAGATTGGAAAAGAAGTAAAACACATTATTTGCAGATATCATGATACTACACATAAAAACCCTATAATGCCACCAAAGAACTACTAGAACTACTAATCAGTGAATTTAGTAAATTTACAGGATATAAAATTAGTACTCAGAAATTGCTTGCATCCAATGCAGTAACAATGAAAATTCAGAAAGAAAAATTAGGGGGGAAATTCCATTCATCATTGCAACAAAAATAATAAAATAGCTGAAATAAACCTACCTAAAGAGAAAAGAGATGGGAAATAGCAACTAAGTCCAGCATTCTTGCCTGAAAAATCCCATGGACAGTGGAGCCTGGTGGGTCCCAGTCCATGGGGTTGCAAAAGAGTCAGACATGACATAGTGACTAAACAATAACAAGATAGAGACTGAATACCTATATGCAGAAAACTATAAGACACTGATGAAAGAAGTCAAAGATGACAGAAACAGATGGAGAGATATACCATGTTCTTGGATATGAAGAATCATTATTTTCAAAATGACTATACTACCCAAAGCAAGCTCATAGTCAACGCAATACCTATTGAACCACCAATGCATTTGTCACAGAAGTATAACAACAGCAACAACAACAAAAAATCACAAATTGTATGTAAACACAAAAGACTCTGAATAGCCAAAGCAATCTTGAGAACAAAAACAGAGCTGGAGAAATTAACCTCCCTGATATTAAATTCTACTACAAAGCTACAGTCATCAAGCTAGTATGATACTGGCACAAAACCAGAAACACAGACTAACGGAACAGCATAGAAAGCCCAGAGATATACTCACATACCTACGATCAACTTATCTTTGACAAAGGAGACAAGAATACGCAATAGAAAAAAGATAGCCTTTTCAGTAAGTGGTCTGAGAAAACTGGACAGCTACATGCAAAAGAATACAATTAGAATACTTCCTAACACAATCAACCAAAATAAACTCAAAATGGATTAAATAACTAAATTGAAGGTCAGAAATTATAAAGCTGTTAGAGGAAAACATAGGCAGGACACTTTTTGATACAAACTGCAGCAAGATTCTCTCTGACCCACCTCCTAGATTAATGGAAATAAAAACAAAAATAAACAAATGGAACCTAATTAAACATAAAAGCTTTTGCACAGCAAAGTAAACTATAAACAAGATGAAAAGACAACCCTCAGAATGAGAGAAAATAATTGCAATCAAAGCAACTGACAAGGAATGTTCCTCTCCAAAATATATAAGCAGCTCATATAACTCAATATCAGAAAAACAAAAAATCCAACCAAAAAGTGGGAAGAAGATATAAGCATACATTTATTCAAAGAAGACACACAGGTTGCTAATAAACACATGAAAAAAAATGCTCCACGTTGCTCATTATTAGAGGAATGCAAATCAAAAGTACAATGAGGTATCACCTCACACCAGGCAGAATGGCCATCATCAAAAATCTACAAATAGTAAATTCTGGACAGAATACAGAGAAAAGGAAACCCTTCTGTACTGTTGGTGAGAATCTAAACTAATATAGCCATTAAAACAGTGTGGAGATTCCTTAAAAAAAAAAAAAAAAACCTAGGAATATCTGTCATAAAGTGAAGTTGCTCAGTTGTGTCCAATTCTTTGTGACCCCATGGACTATAGCTCACCAGGCTTCTTCCTCCATGAGATTCTCCAGGAAAGAATACTGGAGTGGGTTGCCATTTCCTTCTCCAGGGGAGCATCCCAACCCAGGGATCGAACCTGGGTCTCCCACATTGCAGGCAGACTCGTTACCATCTGAGCGACCAGGGAATATCTGTCATATAACCCAACAATATCACTACTGGGTACATACTTCGAGAAAACCATAATTCTAAAAGACATATATACCCCAATTCTCATTGCAGCACTATTTACAATAGCCAGGACATGGAAACATGTTTGATGTCCATCAACAAATTAATGGATAAAGAAGTTGTGGTACATATATGCAGTGGAATATTACTCAGTCATAGAAAGGAGTAAATTTGAGACAACTGAAGTGAATTAAGTCAGAAAGAGAAAAACAGTTATCATATAGTAATGCATATATATGGAATCCAGAAAAATGGTACTGGTGAACTTAGTAGAGAATGAATTTTGGGACACAGTGGGCAAAGGTGAAATTCATCCTAATGAATTGAAAAAACAGCATTGACATAAACACACTATCATGTGTAAATTAGATAATGGGGTGTGTAGGTATAACACAGAGCTACCACCTGGTGCTCTATGATGATCTAGAAAGGTGGGATGGGGGAGGGGAGGCAGGCTCAAAAGGAAGGGGATATATGTATATAATTATGACCAATACATTTTGTTCCATGGCAGAAACCAACACAAAAGTGTAAAGCAATTTTCCACCAATTTAAAAAAGAAAAGCAAAGACAAAAAAACTAAGATCATTGTAACCATTCCCATCTCTTCATGGCAAATAAATGGGGAAAAAAGAGGAAGTAGTGACAGATTTTATTTTCTTGGGCTCCAAAATCACTGTGGATGGTGACTGAAGCTATGAAATTAACAGATGCTTAATCCTTAAAGAAAAACCATGAGAAACCTAGACAGTGTATTAAACAGAATAGGCATCACTTTTCCGACAAAAGTCTGCATAGTCAAAGCCATGCATGTTCCAGTCATGTATGGATATTAGAGTTGAACCATGAAGAAGGCAGAGTGCCAAAGAATTGATGCTTTTGAATTGTGATGATGGAGAAGATTCTTGAGAGTCTCTTGGATTGTAAAATTAAACCAGTCAATCCTAAATAAATCAACCCTGAATATTCATTGTAGGAACTGATGTTAAAGCTGAAGCTCTAATGTTTTGTCCACCTGATGTGAAGGGTGCATTCATTGGAATGAACCTTGATGCTGGGAAAGGTTGAAAACAAAAGGAAAAGAGGGTGGGAGTGGGTGAAATGATTAGATAACATCATCCATTCAGTGGATATGAATTTTGAGGAAACTCTACCAGATAGTGGAGGGGAGAGGAGCCTGGCATGCCACAGTGCATGTGGTCACAAAGAATTGGACATGACTTAGTGAATAAACTGACATACTATTTTAGTTTAGTTTCAGATATACAACATATTG
Source organism: Cervus canadensis (assembly GCF_019320065.1). NCBI lineage: Eukaryota > Metazoa > Chordata > Mammalia > Artiodactyla > Cervidae > Cervus > Cervus canadensis. The sequence goes on from NC_057405.1 coordinate 17,151,606, forward strand.
ATCCATCAATTAAATACTTAGAAAATAATCTCCACTATAAACCTAGTAACCATTTGTCCTCATACAAAGTTATTACAGTATTAATTAACATATTTGTTATTCTGCATGTTAAAACACTCAAATAATTTACCTTTTAGATACAAGTTTGTACCTTTAATTCTACTTCCTTATTTCAGGCATCCCCTCACCCCTCCACCCTTTGGCAATCACCTTTGTTTTCTCCATACCTAAGAGTCATGCTTACTTCTATTTTGTTTTTTGTTTAATCATTTTGTGTGAACTTTTAAGTGAAATTACATGGTATTTGTCTTTCTCTAACTAATTTTACTTAGTGTAATACACTCAAGATCCATCCTTGTTATCACAAATTCTGAGATTTAATAACTTTTATTTTTGAGTATTATTCCAGTGTGTGGGGGGTGATAAAGTTCCCTACAAGTTTTATGTTACTGTCAATTTATCTCTTTATGTCTTTTTTTTTTTTTTTTCTTTTAACTTTGGCCATGCCATGTGGCAGGTGAGACCTTTATGACTAGAGGTTGAAGTCATGTTCCCTGAAGTGGAATCACGGAGACCTAACTGCTGAATTACCAGGGAAGTCCCTTTGACTTTATGTGTGTTAACATTTGCTTTATGTATCTAAATACACAGAGTACCTCTGTAGTGCATATATTTACAAACACTTTATCTTCTCCCTGACTATGTCCCTTTACCACTGTGTAATGTCTTTCTTTGCCTTTTTTAAAATGCAATCTCTTTTTTAAAGTCTCTATTGTCTGATATAAGTATTGGTACCTCAGCTTTCTTTTGATTTTTGTTTTCATGGAATCATTGTTTATATCCCCTCACTTTCAGTGTCTTTAGCTCTGAAGTTATCTCTTTTAGGCAGCATACACATGGGTTTCATTTTCATTACCAATTCAACCACTCTGTGTCTTTTGATAGGAGTATTTTTTAATTTACGTTTAGAGTGATTATTGATAAGTATGCACTTAATATTATTTTGTTGATTGTCTTCCAGTTACTGTGATAGTTCTTCTCTGTTTCTTTCTCTTATTCTTTTGCTTGTGATTTGACGGCTATCAATGTTATGTTTGGATTTTTCTTTTATGTGTTTATCAATTATAGGTTTTGGTTTGTGTTTACAATGAGACATATATATATCCATATATGTAGATATCTACTTTAAGTTGATGATCTCTTAAGCTGACATATATTCTAACAATCCTACATTTTCATTCCTTTATCACATTTTTTGATATCATATTTTCATTTTTTTTGTATAATCCATAATTACTCAGTATAGACATAGGTCAATTTTACTACCTGTATTTTGTTTAAACGTTCTATTGGCTTTATAATTGTTTGATCCACTACCTTTACTGTATGTGACTTTACCAGTGAAATATTTCTTTTCATAGTTTTTGTATTTCCAGTAGTTACCTCCTCTTTTGTTTTCTGCTTAGAGATATCCCTTAACGTTTCTTACCAGGTCAGCTTAGTGATGATGAACTCTTTTATCTTTTGCTTGTCTACTGAATCTCTATCTTCCATGCAATTTTGAATGTGGTAACTTTTCTAGGTAGAATATTCTTATTTGTGGATTTCTTTTTTTTCCTTTCAGTACTTTGAATATATGTGAATTCCTATCTGGCCTGCAAATTTCTACTGAATATTCAGTTGATACTATAAGACTTCTCTTGAATGTTATGCTATTACTTTTTTCCTGTTGCCTATAGGTATATTTGTGCTTGATCTTGGCATTCAAATGATAATGTATCTTGGTGTATCTCTTTGGGTTCATCTTGTTTGGGAATTTCTGTGCTTCCTGGAACTGTATGTGTTTTCTTCTCCAGATGAAGGACATTTTCAGCCATTATTCTTTAAATAAGTTCAAGTCAGCTCTGTTCTCTCTTCTCCTGCTGGTACCTCTGTGACACAAAATTTAGTATGTTTGATATTTTCTTAGATGTCTTTTAAACTATCTTCATTTTTAAAAATTTATTTTCTGTTCAGTTTTGATTATTTGCACTTCTCTGTCTTCCAAATCAGTGATCCATTCTTCTATATCACCTAATGTACTATTGATTTGTTTATTTTATTTCATTTTTAATTAGCTAAATAAGTATAATGTATGTATGCAGAAATGACAAACATTATTGAAAGAAACTGAAAATTTAAATACCTGGAAAGACATTCTTTGATCAAAGATTGGGAATCTTAATCTTGTTATGATGACAATTCTCACTAAATTAATCTACAGATTCAATTTAATGCCTATTAAAATCTTAGCTCTCTTTTGGGTAGAAATGACAAGGTGATTCTAAAGCTCATACAAAAATGGAAGAGACCCAGAGTAGAAAATAAACAATCTTCAAAAAGAAGAACAAAGGTGGAAGACTTACACCTTCTGATTTGAAAGCTTGCTAAAAATATGTGGTAATCAAATCAATGTGTTACTGGCACAAAGACAGACATATAGATCAATGGAAAATGATTGAGAGTCCAGAAATAAAACTTTATGTGTATGTCAATTGATTGTTTGCTTGTTTGTTTTCTCACACTCTCCTCCCCTCTCTCCATGTCCATAATTCTTTTCTCTAGGTCTGTTTCTCCATTGTGGCCCTGCAAACAAATTCTTTGGTACCATCGTTCTAGAATCTGTATATATGTGTTAGTATATGATACTTACCTTTCTCTTTCTGAATTATTTCACTCTGTATAATAGGCCAAAGGTTCTTCCACCTCATTCAGTTCAGTTCAATCACTCAGTCGTGTCTGACTCTTTGTGACTCCATGGACTGAAGCACACCAGGCCTCCCTGTCCAATCCAAACTCCCAGAGTTTACCCAAACTCATGTCCATTGAGTCAGTGATGCCATCCAACCATCTCATCCTCTGCCGTCCCCTTCTCCTCCTGCCCTCAATCTTTCCCAGCATCAGGGTCTTTTCCAATGAGTCAACTCTTCACATCAAGTGGCCAAAGTATTGGAGTTTCAGCTTCAACATCAGTCCTTCCAATGAACACCCAGGACTGATCTCCTTTAGGATGGACTGGTTGGGTCTCCTTGCAGTCCAAGGGACTCTCAGGAGTCTTCTCCAACACCACACCACAAAACCATCAATTCTTCAGTGCTCAGCTTTCTTTACAATCCAACTCTCACATCCATACATGATCACTGGAAAAACCATAGCATTGACTAGATGGACCTTTGTTGGCAAAGTAATGTCTCTGCTTTTTAATATGCTATCTATATTGGTCATAGCTTTCCTTCCAAGGAGTATGCATCTTTTAATTCCACCTCATTTGCACTGACTCAAATGTGTTCCTTTTTATGGGAAAGTAATATTCCATTGTGTATATGTTCCACAACTAATTCATCCATTCATCAGTGGATGGACTTCTACATTGTTTCCATATTCTAGCTGTTGTAAATAGTGCTGCCATGAAAAATGGAATACATGTGTATTTTTCAATTTTGATTTCCTCAGGGTACTTGCCTTGGAGCAGGATTTCTGTGTCACACAGTGGTTTTATTCCTAGTTTTTTAAGGAATCTGCATACCATCTTCCATAGTGGTTGTGTCAATTTACATTCCCACCAACAATGCAAGAGATTTTCCTTTTCTACACACCCTTTCCAGCATATATTGTTTGTAGACATTTTGTTGAGGAACATTCTGACTGGTGTGATGTGATATATCATTGTAGTTTTGATTTTCATTTCTCTAATAATGAGCGATGTTGAGCATCTTTTCATGTGTTTGTTAGCCATCTGTACATCTTCTTCGGAGAGAGTTCTTTTTAGGTCTTATCCTTACTTTTTGACTGGCTTGTTTGTTTTTCTGGTATTGAGTTGTATGAGTTGCTTGTATATTTTGGACATTAATCCATTGTCATTTGTTTCATTTGCTATTATTTTCTCCCATTCTGAGAGTTGTCTTTTCACCTTGCTTATAGTTTCCTTTATTGTGCAAAATCTTTACTTCTATTTCAATCTGAATTATTTTAATTTCTTTTTCTTCTCTTATTCCTGTATCTAGGGCTTCCAAAACTATGCTGAATAATAGTGGTGAGAGTGGATACCCTTGTCTTGTTCCTGAACTTAGGTGGGATGTTTTCAGTTTTTCACCATTGAGAATAATGTTCGCTGTGGACTTATCATATATGCCCCTTGCTATCTTGAGGCAGGATCCTTCTATTCCCATTTTTTGAAGAGTTTTGATCATAAATGGGTGTTGAATTTTGACGAAGGCTTTTAAGTTTAACCTGGTCCCATTTGTTTATTTTTGTTTTTATTTCCATTAATCTAGAAGGTGGGTCAGAGATAAACTCGCTGCAACTTATGTCAGAGTTTTCCTAAATTTTCCTCTAAAAAGGTTTCATAATTTCTGGGCTTCCATTTAAGTCTTTAATCCATTTTGAGTTTATTTTTGTGGATGGTGTTAGGAAGTGTTCTAATTTCATTATTTTTATATTTAGCTCTCAAGTTTTCCCTATACTACTTATTGAAGAGTCTGTCCCTTCTGCATTGTATGGTTTTATCTCTTCTATCAAAGATAAGTTGCCCATAAGTGTGTGGGTTTATCTCTGCACTTTCTATCTTGTTCCATTTGTCTATGTTTCCTATTTTTTTTGGCCAGTACCATACTGTCTTGATGACTACAGCTTTGCATTATAATTTGAAGCCATGCGCGTTGATTTCTCCAGCTGTTTTTGCTTATCAAGATTGTTTTGACTATTCTAGTCTTCTGTGTTTCCATACAAATTGTGATATTTTTGTTGTAAATCTGTGAAAAATGTCATTGATTATTCGATAGGGATTACATTGACTTTGTACACTGCTTTGGGTAGTATCGTCATTTTAATAATATTGACTCTTCATATCCAAGAAGAGGGTATAATCTGATTTTTCATCATTAGTATATAGGAATGCAGAATATTTCTGTATAGTAATTTTATAACTGGTGACTTTGACTTTACTAAATTCATTGATTAGCTCTAGTAGTTTCTTGGTTGCATTTATTTATTTATTTATTATGTATAGTATCACATCATCTGCAAACACTAAGAGTTTCATTTCTCCTTTGTCAATCAGTATTTCTTTTATTTATTTTTCTTCTCTGATTGACTTGATTAAGACTTCCAAAACTGTATTGAATAAACACCCCTGTCTTGTTTCTGATCTTACAGGAAAGGGTTTCAGTTTTTTTGATGCTAAGAATGATACTTGCTTCAGGTGTGTCATGAAAATGAAATTGTTGGTGGTTCAGTCGTATCTGACTCTTTACAACCCCATGGACTATAGCCCACTAGGCTTCTCTGTTCATGGAATTCTCCAAGCAAGCATAGTGGAGTGGGTTGCCATTCCCGTCTCCAGAGGATCTTCCTGACTCAGGGATTGAACACAGGTCTCCTGCATTGCAGGCAGATTCTTTACCATCTGAGCCACATAGCCTTTATTGTGTTGAGGTAGGTTTCTGATTTGCTATTTTTTTAATCATAAAGGGCCATTGAATTTTTTTGAAGCTTTCTGTGAATCTATTGAGATGATCATGTTTCTTTTTAAACATTTTTATTAAATTAGTTTATTTATTTTAATTGGAGGCTACTTTACAATATTTTGGTGGCTTTTGCCATACATTGACATGAATAAGCCATGAGTGTACATGTGTCCCCTGCATCCCAAATCCCCCTCTCCACCTCCCTCCTCATCCCATTCCTCTGGGTTGTCCCGGTGCACTGGCTTTGAGTGTCCTGTTCTATGCATCAAACTTGGACTGGTCATCTATTTTACTTTTGGTAATCTACATATTTCAATGCTATTCTCCCAAATCATCCCAACCTTCCCTTCTCCCACAGAGTTCAAAAGTCTGTTCTTTATATCTGTGTCTCTTGCTGTGATGCATATTGGGTCATTGTTACCATCTTTCTAAATTCCATATATATGCCTTAATATAATGTTTTTCTTATAGAGCCGGGGGAGCAGCCGACTCTCTGTTTTTCTTTCTGACATATGGCTTTTATTTTTCAATTTGTTAATACAGTGTATTGCATTGATTGCTTTGTGTTTACTGAATAAGCCTTGCATCCCTAGGATAAACCGCAGTTTATCAAGGTATATGAGACTTTAAATATGTTATTGGATTCTGCTTGATAGGTCTTTGTTATGAATTTTGCATCTATGTTCATCAGTAATATTGGCCTATAATTTTCTGTTTTTGTGACATCTTTTTTCTGGTTTTGGTATCAGGGTAATAGTGGCCTCATAGAATGAGTTTGGGAGTTTCCCTGCAGCAATTTCGTGAACAGTTTGAGACTACAGATGTTAGATTTTTCTCTGAATTTTTTATGGAATTCACCTGTGAAGACAACTGGCCTTGGGCTTTTGTTTGTTGGAGGATTTTTTTATCACAATTTCAAGTTCAGTGCTTGTGATTGGTCTGTTAATATTTTCTATTTATTTCTTTTTCCATCTGTTAGGTTTTATTATTTTACTAAAATGTCCATTTTATCCATATTGTCCATTTTATTGGCATATAGTTGCTGGTAGTAGTCTCATAATCCTTTGTGTTTCTGTGATCTCTATTGTGGCTTATGCTTTTTCATTTATAATTTTATTTTATTAGCTTGAATATTATCTTTATTTATTTATTTTTGCTTGATGAGTCTGGCTAATAGCTTGTGAGTTTTATCTTCTCAAAGAGTAACTCCAATTTTTTTGTACATTGTTGTTGTCTCTTTATTTTATTAAAACATTTATTTCTCCTCTGATCTTTATTATTTGTTTCCTTCTACTGACTTTGGCTCTTTTTGTTGTTCTTTTCTAGTTGTTTTAGGTTTAAGATAAAGTTGCTTACTTGCTGCTTCTCTTGTTTCTTGAGATACGCTTATAGTCATATAAAAAATTCCCTTTTAGCACTGAATTTACTGCATCCTAAAGATGTTGTATTGTCTTTTTTTTTTTTCATTTCTTGCTGTCATTTGTTTCTAGATATTTTTTGACTCCCATTTTGATTTATTCAGTGACTTCTTGGCTATTTAGAAGCATATTGTTTAGGCTCACCATTTTTTTTTTTTTTTTGCACTTTTTCCCCATGTAAGTAATATTTGATCTTACAGCATTGTTGTCAGATACAATGCTTAATACAATTTCAGTTTTCTTAAATTTACCAAGGCTTGATTTTTGACCCAGAATATTATCTACCCTGGATAATGTTTCTTATACACTTGAGAAAAGTATATTTTGCTGTTTGAGGGTGAAATGTCCTCTAGACAGCAGTTAGGCTTATCTTGGCCAATGTGTCAGTTAAGTATTGTGTTTACTTGTTAATTTTCTGTCTGGATGACCTGCCTATTTGTTTGAATGTGGTGTTAAAATCTCCCACTGTTTTGTGTTATAATTGATTTCCCCTTTTATAGTTGTTAGCATATAGGGAATTTACCTTCCCTGTCTCTTGTAACAGTGTTTATTTTGAAGTCTGTTTTATTGGATATGAGTGTTGCTATTCCCACAATCTTTATATTTGCAATTTGCATGGGATATCTTTTTTCAGTCTGTATGTGTCACTATGTCTAAGGTGGGTCTCTTGTAGATGGCATATATAGTGGTCACACTTTTGAGTAAATTTATCCAGTCTTTTACTTTCAGATGGAGCATATAATCAATTTATATTTAAGGTAATTATTGATATATATGATCTTACTTTCATTTACTTTATGATTTGGGTTTGCTTTTATAAGTCTTTTCTTTCTCCTGTGTTTCCTGTCTAGAGAAGTTCCTTTAGCATTTGTTGTTGAGTTGGTTTGGCCTTGATGAAATCCCTTAGCTTATGATTATTTACAAAACTTTTGATTTCTCTGTCTAATCTGAATGAGATCCTTGCTGTCTGGTGTAATCTTGGTTGTAGTATTATTATTTTTTTTTTCTTTCATCACTCTAAGTTTATCCTGTCACTCCCTTCTGGCCTACAGAGTTTCTGCTGAAATATCACCTGTTAACCTTATTGGGATTCCCTTGTAAATTACTTTTTGCTTTGTCCTTGCTTCTTTTAATGTTTTTATTTGTGCTTGATTTTTTTTTTTTTAGTTTGATTAATATATGTTTTGATGTGTTTCTTTTTCAGTTTACCCTATTTGCGATTCTCTGGGCTTCCTAGATTCTGGTGGCTCTTTCCTTTCCCATGGTAGGGAAGTTTTCAAGTATATTCTTCTCAAATATTTTCTCATACACTTTTCTTTTCTCTTCTTCTTCTGAGACTCTTATCATTTGAATGCTGGTGTACTTAAATTGTCCCAGAGGTCTCTGAGACTGTCCTCATTTATCTTCATTATTTTCTTTTCTATTCTTTTCTGCTTCAGTTATATCCACCATTCTATCCTGCATCTCACTTTTCCCTTACCCTTTCTTCTGTCTCAGTTATTCTACTGTTGGTTCCTCTATATATTTTATTTCAGTACTGTGCTGTTCATTGTAGATTATCTGTTCTTTATTTCATCTTGGTCCTAGGTAAATGGTTATTTTATCTTCTCAATCTGTGCCTGTTTTCTATATATCTGTGTCTGCATTTTATTTCTGAGGTTTGGATCATCTTTATTATCATTACTATGATTTATTTTTCAGGTAGACTATCAATTTCCTTTTCATTTTTTTCATCTGGTGGATTTTTACTAAGCTCCTTCATCTGCTGCAGGTTTCTGTCTTTTTATTTCATTTGTTTCACAGTGTTTGAGGTTTCCTTTCTACAGGATGCAAGGTCATAGTTCCTCTTATTTGTGGAATCTTCTTTCAGTGTGTGGGGTTGGGCCAAAGGGAAAAAAAAGAAAAAAAGAAATACAGGCAAAACCTCAAGAAAAATGGTAAACACAGCATTAATCAGACAGGAAGACACAAAGAAGCTCACAAACTCACACTCACATAAAGCAAAAAAAAAAAGACAAATATTTAAGCAAGGGACCATAAAAGAAGAGAGCAATCAAACCAGTAAAGGCACCCATAAATGAATACAAACATTAAAAACTAGAATAGCAAAAATACAAAAACTAAAACATGGGGAAAAATGTGATATAATGAAAAGGTGTTATAGAAATTGGAAAAAAAATAAATATAATATATTTATTTAAAAATGGAAAATTAACAAAGAAAAAAAAGTAAGGACAAAATAAAAATTAAAGTGTTAATAAAAAGGGACAGCAATGGAACGAGACAAAAAATTAAAAAAAAAAAAAAGCATATACAGATAGGCTTTCCTGATGGCTCAGATGGTAAAGAATCTGCCTGCAATGCAGGAGACTCAGATTTGATACCTGGGTCAGGAAGCGTCCCTGGAGAAGGGAATGTCAACCCACTGCAGTGTTCTTGCCTGGAGAATTCCACGGGCAGAGGAACTTGGTGGGCTTAACTCCATGTGGTCATAGAGTCGGACATGACTAAGTGACTAACACTTTCCCTTTTATATGTAGAATGTTAATAAGAACAATATTATCCAGTGACATCAGCTGCCCATGTCACACAGTGTACCCCTGTAAATCTGCCTACTCAGAAATCCCTGCAATATTACTCAGAGGGTCTCTGTGCCTGCTGTGGGCATTGTGGGATCAGCTCCTCCTCAGATCTGGCCTTACTCCACCTTGTTCTTGCTTCCAATTCCACAGTTTCCCCCAAAGTCCACAGTCTTAAGCTGATTGCAGAGATTTAATCCCCTGCACCTGCTGCTGTGGGAGTGAGTTCTCTTCATCCTCTTTGGGCTCACAGTCCCTGGTGTTCTGCTTTGGTTGTGGTCCAGCCTCTGCTTTATAGGCCACACTCCAGCATCTGTTCCTCACTGGACAGAGAGGATGGATGACGAGATTTATTAGGGCTCACTTACTCAGTGGGGCTGGGGAGAAAGAGTTATATGACATCCACCAGCTGGGATGTGCAAGGAGAACCTGCAGCAGTAGAGACTCGCTGGATGTTGCTACAGTCGGAGGCTCGTTGCGCACTCTCCCAGAGGAACTGACCCCCCAGTCCTGGCTCTCTAGGAAGAGCCAATCTGCATAGGCTCCCAGGAAGGTGTGGGCAGTAATCTGTGACTGTTCACAGCTTGGTAGCTGCTGCAGTGGCCATCATGCCCAACTCTGTGGTTGCAGACCCCAGCCCCACCTCGTCCCCACCTCCTGGGGCCAACCTTGACAAAGGCGGGTTTTCAGGCATACCCACCTCTGGGGTTTTAGACCGCAGCCAGCTTGTCCCACCTATGGCACTCGTGAAGACAAGGTCTTGTGGTCTCAGAGGGCCACTCAGAAGCACTCAGAATTAGAGGGTCTGTGACGCTAGGGGGTCTCCACAGCAGGAGTTTCTGGCAGGCCCAGGCTTTTCAATGGGCTCCCTTGGCTATGTTGGACTAGCTCCTTCAGAGTATCTTCACAGTAGCCTGCCCTGGTCTTCTTCCATGAGGTCCAATCTCAGAAGCCTGGGCCTCAAGCACCCAGCCTGCGCTCTCCACAGTGGGCATGCAATTACTTGACTGGGAAGCGCTGACTGGCACTGATTTCTGTGCCGAATTCTCTCCACCTTGTCTCCCACGCATTTGTTGTGCTCCCCTCTGAGGTTCTAAACCTTCCTCCTTTCCCTGCCGATGCAGGGGTTTCTGAGTGTGCAGAAGCTTTTGCTTGTCACAGCTCCCTCCCTGATTGCAAGACCCATTCCATTTTCTTTGTTTCTTTATTTTCTTATTGCCTTTTCCCTAACACTTTATGTGATATTTGGTTTGCCTTTTTCAAACTCTGAGGGCTTCTGCCAGTGTTCAGCAGATGTTCTGTAGGAGATGTTCCACAGGCAGATGCATTTTTGATGTACTTTGGAGAAAAATGATGTTCATGTCTTACTCCTCCACCATCTTCAACCCCTCCGGAACCTACAATTATAATACCCCTCCTGTTTGCTCCACCATGTAAGTGGATCTGGATTCATCCAACTTTCATATTTTAGACTAGCAATTTGCCTACTAATATTGTTTTATTGATGAGTGCAAGAAAAGTAATTCATTTTCAGTTAGTGTAGGTTTTTCTTATCCTAATGATCAGTGTGATTACATTAAGACTTTTCTCATGCTGTATCTGAAACCAAGTCACAATAATGCTTTTTTAATACTGCCCCTTAAACTGTATAAATATTTTATTAGTGGTTTGTGTCTATTAGGGATGTGCCTTCCATTTAAGGAAAATCTATTATAATGTGCCAATAAAAATATTATGACAATGGTTTTCTTTTATTGAGAAATAAAAATTTCAGCAACCTTAATTGTTGGTAGCTTCCTATAATATTAAGTTTTCACTTTTATTATTATTTTTCCATTATGGATATTCTCTTGCATTTATATTTATTCATACCCTTATGTGTCTTAGCATATTTCTATTTTATTCAAATTACAGGTGACTAAATAATAAATTTCAAGAAGATTCTATTCTGAAAAATCTATGGAGCAATAGATTAGGAGCATTAAGTAGAGTGAAGAGAATCATGTCCTTTTCCAGTGGGAGATTTTTACCCTTCAGCAGCATATTAGAAATGCATGTTTTAGAAAAGGAAGCAAACTATACTGTACTTTCCTCCCAAAAGACACATTTCTCAGCCATGGGCAAAGTTTTTTTCTTGGCAAAAATGTTTTTTTGCAAATGGAAAGCTCATGAGTTTAATTTATTTAGTATTATTCCTGATACAAATAAAAATTGGTACCCAGAACTTTAAACTGCATTGTAAGAATAAGCCACTTACTTCATAGGAAGATGCTATTTAGTCAGGAGAGGTCATATTTTTCCACAACATTTTCCAATATGTTTTATTAGAATTTAAAATGAGCTGAAAACATTGCTGAAATTATCTAAAAGTATATATGAAGTAGAAGTGCCCAGTATAAAGGTTTTGCCAGTCCAGGCTGGAAGTTTTGTTAAAAATCAGTACAAAATTTTTCTATTTTTGACCTATAACAATGAAATATTAATATCTACTTCTCATTTCTGGAATATGCAGTGATTCTTCACCTAACAAAATAAGGCATACTTTTATTTAATAAGGAAAGACAATATATTTCAAGAAGTATCAGAAAACTTTATGGTTGATTAATCATTGTGAGACTTGGGACACAAGAGCTTTTAACAATCTTTTTTTCCTTTTTTTTTTTTTGCTTTGTTTCAGACACCTGCCATGTTAAAAAAAATACATATAGGTAACTATATTTAATTAATTTAATTATATAATAAACATACACATTAAGTATATATATTTTGCTAACTTACTCTATTCCTCTACTCATTGTTTATGTATTCAAACTTTAATAAAGTACTTAAAACTATCAAAACTGTAATATCTCTGCATGGATTATTCTTTTGAGATTTTTACCACTAGATGAAAATAGGACCAGAGAAGTTTCCTGGAAATGAGTCTTAGGCTTTCCTTAATATCATGAAGAAATGTAAATTTATAGAGCTGCAGTGACAACACCTTAGCTCTCCAGAGCTCAAGAACTGACAAGCTATACATCAAGAAAGAACCATCAGCCATTAAACCCCAGGGAAGTCATTATAAAGCTCACACTTGCAGTCCACATTTATCACCAAAGAAATCAATTGGAAAATGCTTAAATAACTCAGAGTCAGAGTTTTTCAATATAACAGCACTAGTGGAAATGGAATGAAGCATAGATAAAACTTTGAAGAATTTAAACAATCTAATGTGAACACAAGAGTCTCTTGAGGTGAACCAAATACCAAGAATGCCCTGGCACTTGGGACTAAGAAAAAGTCCATATTAAATAAATAAGTCCTCAAGTAATGGAAATTTAAATATTATTAGTTTTTAACTCTTATTTCATAAAAGCACAAGGATATTTTTTCTATTTTAATTTTCCAATGTTAATAAAATTATTTACTTAAAGAGAGAATTATTATTTTCAGTGTGTAACCTTATTCCCATTCATAAAAAAAAATTGCAAATAAAAATTAGGAAGTTTCAGTGATTTTACAAAGAAAGCATATTCAAAAGTGAAAATACTGCCTTTAATCTATTTTAAAAATGTCAATTATATGGTGGAGCTAATTCCATCAGATTAAGTATTTTTTAAGTCATTAAGGTAATAAACTTTCTAGACTTTTAGAGTAAAATTAGATATCAAAATAAATGGAACTATATCAAGGTTTTGAGTTAATATAAATTAGAAATCTAGCATTCTATTCACACTTCATCAAACAAGTGACCAAAATGTTGTAAATTTTTTAGCTAGGCAAAAATTTCATGTTTTAAAGAATATATTGTATTTGCATATATATGTATACACAAGATTTTCTGCTACACCTGATAAAGGCATAAGAGAGTATAACAACAAAAAGAGATGAGAAAATTGGAAAACATAACCCAAATGACATGTGATCAATGAATATGAAATGTTTAACAAACTAGATAGAAGTAAAAGTTAAAATAAAAGATCATCATAAAGTCCAGCTTTTTCTTTTAACATAACTGCTTGCTCAGAATCACATCTGGATCTTTGGAGGGAAAAAAAAAAAAAACCTGGGCATTTGTATTTTCAAAAAATTGCAAGGTAATTCTAATGTGCATATGGATTTTAGAAAAGTGATTATAGGTTTTTCTATTACGTGATAGTTTTAGTGATGTGTGGGAAGATCCCCTGGAGAAGGGAAAGGCTACCCACTCCAGTATTCTGGTCTGGAGAATTCCATGGACTGTATGGTCCATGGGGTCACAAAGAGTCGGACACGACTGAGCGACTTTCACTTTCACTTTAGTGACATGTGTGTACTGTGTACTAAGTTGCTTCAGTTCTGTCTGACTCTTTGTGACCCAGTGGATGGGAGCCAGCCAGGCTCCTCTGTCCATGGGATTCACCAGGCAAGAACACTGGTGAAGGCTGTCATGCCCTCCTCCAGGGCATCTTCCCAATTCAGGGATCCAATCAGCATCTCTTGCGGCTCCTGCATTGGCAGGAGAGTTTTTTTATCACTAGTTCCACCTAGGAAGCCCTATTCTATCATTTTCTGTTGACCAATCATGATACAGTGGTATTAGAATGAATGATAGTTACATAATTATAATAGCAAAAGATGTTTATCAGTTTTTACAATCAATAGCCAGACAAAAAAATAAGCGATAATTACAGTTGCAAACCATAATGGAAACATGCTTAACAATATAAAAATATTACATACAATTTGGGGGCCTAAGTAGAGTGATGTGATAAGTACACACATAGTGTGTTATGCCTAGAAACTGGACCCAGTGGCCCAGTGTAATGGCCTTAGAGCCATGATAGCCTCTGCCCTTTGGGTTAATAAATTCTCATCACACTCAACATTTCTGTCAGTGACCTCAGCTTTCAGGAATTTATTTTGTTGGCTGGTCCTCACATAACTGGTTTAACATTGTAGTAATCTTAATATGTTATTCTTCTTGCCTCTGCCCACCAGCAAAGTCCCTTCTGACTCTCCATGGTTGCCTACAGAAACCTTCCCTGAGTAGTACTGACTTAGAGTTCACTGATGGTTCTCATTTAAAAGATGACCACACAAATATTGTGCTGGGTATACTATTGCAACTCCCTCTGATGTTGTTGTGGCAGCATCTTTACCTATGTTTACTTTAGTCAGACAGGCTGAATTAGGTCTTACATGGGCTTTCTCTTTAGCTAAGTGCAAAACTACCAATTTATACATAAAATATAATGTATACATAATAGTATACATATAGTAGATATGCCTTTGGGGCAGTTCATGACTTTCGAATGTTTCAGAAGAAAGATGACTGTCTTACTTCTAGTGGAAGTAAAATTTGAAATGGTCCCTACGTTTAGAAATTATTACATGCAATACTTTTATCTACCACTTAAGCTATTATTAAGATTCCAGGATATTATAAATGTCACTCTGTGGAAGCTAAGGATAATAACACTACTGACATTTCCATAAAATACGATGCCCTAAATAAACTAACAGCAGCTGAACATTTATCATGGCCCAATGGGTTAGTTACCCAAGTGATAATTTAGAAAAACTGTCCAGAGATGCCCAAGAATTGGGCTCAGGAAAAGAAAAACAAGATTGGAAATTCAACAATTGTTAGTTTGATAAAAAGAGAAAGCTCTAGTTTAGATCAAATGACCCATACTGGAAACTAAATTTCCATGCCTCACCTTTTAACATGCATTAAACTATTAATCTTTTGACAAAATGATGGCCTTCACAAATCTATATTGTTAAGAAAACATTAAAAATCACAAAGCTGCCTAACTCACTTGTCCCAGTTTTCTGAAGTACAACTAAAGAAAGTCTATTTTTACTGCTCCTCAACATTTTAATCTGATTAATGAACAATTCAAGGTCTGGCAAATGGATTTCATACAATGTTATCTATCTAATGGATATATATATATATATATATATACACCATACAGTCCAGTTTGAAAACATATATATATATATATATGTTTTCCATATATATGGACCATATGACTGTATGGTCATGGTCTGTATGTTTTCAAACTGGACTGAGGTATTCCCTTGTAATCCATTCAAAAAAAGAAAAAAAAAAATTCCTACTTGGGAAAGTCCTCTATACTTCATTGTGATGGAGAGACCTATTTTATTGATTGGGTACAATTTTTCTATAGACTATTTAACCTCATCTAGTCTTGCAACACTTTTACTGTGCTTTCTATGCTCAATCCTCCAATTTAGTCAAATGCACTAGTTTTGCTAATTTTTAATTGTTAATAATTGTTCATTTTCAATTGGTAACATTTTAAAAGCTCTCCGAATACATTAGCAAAAACATTGCAGTTGGTCTTTCTAAATCTCAGAGCCAACCCTTTTGGAATTCATAAACTCACCCTTTGAAATAGTCACAGAATGACCAGTGCACTTGGCTCCTGCTTCTTTTGACCAACAACCAATGGAAGGAAAGATATTCCAATATGTTAAATGTACTAATAACATCTATTAAAAATATCCATGTTTTTCTGAGCAATTTTTCCCAGTGCACTGTTGGGAGATGAAGGCCTTAAGCTTGACACCTTGCTACTGGGAGATTTTATTTATTAGAAAGGCACCTCCAGAAGGATCCTCTTTAAACTTTCTGGAAAGGCCCCTATCAGATTCTGCTAACTTAACTCTGTGCTGCCACACTCCAAGGAACTGGATTTTGAACTCATGTGACACACCAAAAGAACATAGAAAACCCCGACTAGATCTGCACATCATCTATCCCCTGAAACTAAAGATTTCCTGGAGATGAGACAGATAACATATGCTGACAGTTTTCCCAAGATATACAGATAGGCTTGTTGCAAGTTTGTCACCAAATTTCTGATGATAACAAAACACATCAGATGATCTTCAGTGATTATAACCTTGATAACATATGGACTTCAGATAAAAAAGTTCTGAGAGTTTTCCCTCTTACTATCCCCCCACCGAGTGCTCACATGCGACTTCAACAGAATTCAACTGTGCATTTTCCTTTGGATGTCAGGACGGTCTTTCCTGGCATTGCTGCTGCTGCTGCTGCTGCTAAGTAGCTCAGTCATGTCCCACTCTGAGACCCCATAGACAGTCTCCCCCGTCCCTGGCATTCTCCAGGCAAGAATACTGGAGTGGGTTGTTCCTGACATTGGGGAACAAAAAATAACTGAAAACAGAAAGCATGACTCTTTTTTTTTTTTTTTTAATTCTTTATATATATATTTGAAGGATAATTGCTTTAAAGAATTTTGTTGTTTTCTGTCAAACACCAACATGAATCAGCCATTGGTATACATATAGTCCCTCTCTTTTGAGCCTCCCTCCCATCTCCCTCCACATTCCACCCCTTGAGGTTGATACAGAGCCCCTGTATGAATTTCCTGAGACATAGAGCAAATTCTCCTTGGTTATCGATTCTACACAGGGTAACGTAAATTTCCATGTTACTCTCTCCATACATCTCACCCTCTCCTCCCCTCTCCCCATGTCCATAAGTCTATTCTTTATGCCTGTTTTCCCAATGCTGCCCTGAAAATAAATTCTTCAGTATCATTTTTCTAGATTCTGTACATATGCATTGGAATACCATATTTATCTTTCTCTTTCTGGCTTACTTCACTCTGTATAATAGGCTGTAGATTCACCCGTCTCATTAGAACTGACTCAAATGTGTTCCTTTTTATGGCTGAGTAATATTCCACTGTGTATATGTACCACAGCTTCTTCATCCATTCATCTGTCAGTGGACATCTAGGTTGCTTCCATGTTCTAGCTATTGTAAATAGTGCTGCAACGAAAATGGGATACATGTGTATTTTTCAATTTTGGCTTCCTCAAGGTATATGCCTAGGAGTGGGAATGCTGGGTCATATGGTGATTTTATTCCTAGTTCTTTAAGGAATCTGCATACTATCTCCCATAGTGGCTATATCAATTTACATCCCACCAACAGTGCAAGAGCATTCCCTTTTCTCCACACCCTCTCCACATTTATTGTGTGTAGACATTTTGGTGGTGGCCATTCTGACTCGTGTGAGGTGATATCTTATTGTAGATTTGATCGGCATTTCTCTTTTTTAAATTAATTAATTTATTTTAATTGGAGGCTAATTACTTTACATTATTGTAGTGGTTTTTGCCATACACTGGCATGAATCAACCATGGGTGTATATATGTTCCTCATTCTGAGCCCCCCACCCAACTCCCTCCCCATCCCATCCCTCAGGGTCATCCCAGTGCACCAGCCCTGAGCACCCTGTCCCATGCATCAAACCTGGATTGGCAAACTATTTTACGTATAATAATATACGTTTCAATGCTATTCTCTCAAGTCATCCCACCCTCGCCCTCTCCCACAGAGTCCAAAAGTCTGTTCTTTACATCTGTGTCTCTTTCACTGTCTCACATACAGGGTTATCGTTACCATCTTTCTAAATTCTATATATATGTGTTAGTATACTTTACTGGTGTTTTTCTTTCTGCCTTACTTCACTCTGTATCATAGACTCCAGTTTCATCCACATCATTAGAACTGATTGAAATGTATTCTTTTTAGTGGCTGAGTAATATTCCACTTGTATATGTACCTCAGCTTTCTTATCCATTCATCTGCTGATGGGCATTTAGGTTGCTTCCATGTCCTGGCTATTATAAACAGTGCTGTGGTGAATATCGAGGTACTTGTGTCTCTTTCAGATCTGGTTTCCTCAGTGTGTATGCCCAGCAGCGGGATTGCTGGGTCATATGGCTGTTCTATTTCCAGTTTTTTTAAGGAATCTCCACACTGTTCTCCATAGCGGCTGTACTAGTTTGCATTCCCACCAACAGTGTAAGAGGGTTCCCTTTTCTCCACACCCTCTCCAGCATTTATTGCTTGTAGACTTTTGGATAGCAGCCATTCTGATTGGCGTGAAGTGGTACCTCATTGTGGTTTTGATTTGCATTTCTCTGATAATGAGTGATGTTGAGCATCTTTTTGTATGTTTGTTAGCCACCTGTATGTCTTCTTCGGAGAAATGTCTGTTTAGTTCTTTGGCCCACTTTTTGATTGGGTCTTTTATTTTTCTGGAATTGAGCTGCAGGAGTTACTAGTATATTTTTGAGATTGTTTGTCCATTGCTTCATTAATGTAAGAAAATAGAAAGCCCAGAGGTAAATCCAAGCACCTATGGGCACCTTATCTTTGACAAAGGAGGCAAGAATATACAATGAAGAAAAGACAATCTCTTTAACAAGTGGTGCTGGGAAAACTGGTCAACCACTTGTAAAAGAATGAAACTAGAGCACTTTCTAACACCATACACAAAAACAAACTCAAAATGGATTAAAGATCTAAAAGTAAGACCAGAAACTATAAAACTCCTAGAGGAAAACATAGGCAAAACACTCTCTGACATAAACCACAGCAGGATCCTCTATGACCCACCTCCCAGAATATTGGTAATAAAAGCAAAAATAAACAAATGGTACCTAATTAAAATTAAAAGCTTCTGCACAATAAAGGGAACTATTAGCAAGGTGAAAAGACAGACTTCAGAATGGTATTGAGTTTTATGAGCCTCTTGTGTATTTTGGAAATTAAACTTTCACCACTTGTTTCATTTACTATGGTTTTCTCCTATTCTAAAGGTGATCATCTCACCTTATTTATAGTTTCCTTTGCTGCACAAAAGTTTTTCAGTTTAATCTGGTCCAACTTGTTTGCTTTTGTTTTTTTTTTTTATTTCCAATTACTCTAGGAGGTGGGTTATTATGATCTTGCTTTGATTTATATCATTGAGTGTTTTGCCTATGTTTTCCTCTAAGTTTTCTATAGTTTCTGGCCTTATATTTAGGTCTTTAATCCATTTTGAGTTTATCTTTGTGTGCAGTGTTAGGAAGTGTTCTAATATCATTCTTTTACATGTAGCTGTCCAGTTTTCCTAGCACCATTTATTGAAGAGGCTGTCTTTTACCCATTGTATGTTCTTGCCTCCTTTGTCAAAAACAATGTACCCATAGGTGCATGAATTTATTCTGGAGCTTTCTATATTGTTCCATTGGTATATATTTTTGTTTTTGTGACAGCACCATATTGTCTTGATGACTGTAGCTTTGTAGTGTAATCTGAAGTATGAAGGTTGATTCCTCCAGCTCCATTCTTCTTTCTCAAGACTGCTTTGGCTATTCAGGGTCTTTAGTGTTTCCATATGAATTGTGAAAATTTGTTCTAGTTCTGAGAAAAATGCCATTAGTGATTTGATAGGGATTGCATTGAACCTGTAGATTGTGTTTGGTAGTATAGTTATTTTCACAATATTTATTCTTCCTACCCAGGAACATGGAATATCTGTCCATCTGTTTATGTCACCTTTGATTTTTTTCATCAAAGTCTTATAATTTTCTGTGTACAGTTCTTTTGTCTCCTGAGCTAAATTTATTCCTAGATATTTTATTCTTTATATTTTGCAATGGTGAATGGGATTGATCCTTAATTTCTCTTTCTGATTTTTCATTGTTGTTATATAGAAATGCAAGTGATTTCTGTGTATTGATTTTGTATCCTGTAAGTTTGCTAAATTTACTGATTAGCCCTAGTAATTTTCTGATACTATCTTTAGGGTTTTCTATGTACCGTATCATGTCATCTGCAAACAGTGAGGGCTTGACTCTTTTCCGATCTGATTTCCTTTTCTTTCTCTTTCTTCTCTGATTGCTGTAGTTACAACTTCTGAAATCATGTTGAGTAATAGTAGTGACGCTGGATACCCTTGTCTTGTTCCTGATCTGGGGGGAATGCTTTTGGTTTTTCACCATTGATAATAATGTTTGCTGTAGGCTTATCATACATGGTCTTTACTATATTGAGGTAGGTTCCTTCTATGCCCATTTTCTGAAGAGTTTTAATCATAAATGGGTGTTGAATTTTGTCAAAATCCTTTTCTGCATCTATTGAGACAATCATATGGTTTTTATCTTTCAATTTGTCAATATAATGTATCACATTGATTTGTGCGTATTGAAGAATCCTTGCACCCCTGGAATAAACCCAACCTAATCATGGTGTGTGAGTTTTTTGATGTGCTGCTGAATTCTGTTTGCTCTAGTTGTGTTCATCAGTGATATTGGACTGTAGTTTTCTTTTGTTCTTGTGTTGTCTTTGTCTGGTTTTGGCATCAAGGTGATGGTGTCCTCATAGAATGAGTTTGAAAGTGTTCTTTCCTCTGTAATTTTTTGAAATAGTTTTAGAAAGATAGGCATAGTTCTTCCATAATATTTGATAGAATTCTCCTGTGAAGTCATCTGGTCCTGGGCTTTTGTTTTTTGGGGGAGATTTTTCAACACAGCTTCAATTTTAATGCTTGTTATTGTGTTGTTCTTAATTTTTCTTTCTTCCTATTTCAGTCTTGGACAACTTAACTTTTCTAAGAATCTGTCCATTTCTTCCAGGTCATCCATTTTATTGCCATATAGTTGATCATAATAATCTCTTATAATCATTTTTCATTTCTGCATTTTCTGTTGTAACCTCTCCTTTTTCATTTCTAAATTTGTGGATTTTATTCTTTATCGTGATAAGTCTGACTAAAGGTTTTTCAATTTTGTTTACAGTCTCAAGGAATCAGCTTTTATTTTATTAATCTTTTCTATTGTTTCTTTCATTTTTTTTCCATTTATTTCTGCTCAGATATTTATGATTTCTTTCCTTCTGCTATTTTTTTTTTATTTTGTTCTTCTTTTTCCAATTGCTTTAGATGTAAAGTTAAGTTGTGTATTTGATGTTTTTCTTGTTTCTTGAGGTAGAAGTGTATTGCTATAATCTTTCCTCTTAGAAAGGCTTTCACTGAATCCCATAAGGTTTTGAGTTGTCATGTTTTCATTGCCATTTGTTTCTAGAATATTTTTTTAAATTTCCCTTTTGATTTTGTCAGTAACCTGTTGGCTGTGTAAAAACGTATTGTTTAATCTGCATGTGTTTGTGTTTTTTACAATACTTTTTTTTCCTTGTAGTTGATATTTAGTTTCATAGCATTGTGGTTGGAGAAGGTGCTTGATATGATTTAAATTTTCTTAAATTTACTGAGATTTGATTTGTGACCCAAGATGTGGTCTATCCTGGAAAATATTCCATGTGCACTTGAGAAAAAGGTGCATTCATCTGCATTTGGATGGAATGTCTTGAAAATACCAATGAGATCCATCTCATCTAATGTATTATTTAAGACTTATGTTTCCTTATTAATTTTTCGTTTTGATGATCTGTCCATCACTGTGAGTGGGTTGTTGAAGTCTCCTGCTATTATTGTGTTAGTATCAATTTCTCCTTTTTTGTCTGTTAGTGTTTATCTTACATATTGAAGTGCTCCTAAATTGGGTGCATAGATATTTACAATTGTTAGGTCTTCTTGAATTGATCCCATGAGCTTTATTTAGTGTCCTTCCTTATCTCTTGTAACCATCTTTATTTTAAGGTCTATTCTGTCTGATATGAGGATTGCTACTCCAGTTTTCTTTTGCTTCCCACTTTCATGGAATGTATTTTTCCATCCTCTCACTTTCAATATATATGTTTATTTATGTCTGAAGTGGATTTCTTTAGACAACATACATTTGGGCCTTGTTTTTGTATCCATTCAGCCAGTCTGTGTCTTTTGGTTGGAGCATTTAATCCATTTACATTTAAACTAATTGTTGAGACATATGTTCCTAATGCCATTTTCTTAGCTGCTTGGGATTTGATTTTGTAGATCGTTTCCTTCTCTTATATATCTTGACTATATCAGTCCTTTTAACATTTGCTCTAACACTGGTTTGGTGGTACTGAATTCTTTTAACTTTGGCTTGTCTGAAAAAGCTTTTGATTTTTCCATCAATTTTGACTGAGATCCTTGCCAGGTACAGTAATCTTGGTTATAGATTTGCCCCTTTCAATATTTTAAATACATCCTGCCATTCCCTTCTGGCCTGCAGAATTTCTGCCGAAAGATCAGCTATTAAGCATATGAGGTTTCCATTGTATGTTATTTATTGCTTTTCCCTTGATGCTTTTAATATTCTTTCTGTGGTTTTATTCTTTGTTAGTTTGATTAGTATGTGTCTTGGCATGTTTCTCCTTGGGTCTATCCTGTATAGGACTCTCTGTGCCTCTTGGATTTGATTGACTATTTCCTTTTCCATGTTGGGGAAATTTTCAACTATAATCTCTTAAAATTTTTTCTCATACCCTATATTTTCTCTTTTCTTCTGGGGCACCTTTAATTCGAATGTTGGTGTATTTGATATTGTCCCAGAGGTCTCTGAGATTGTCTTCAGTTCTTTCATTCTTTTTACTTTATTCTGCTCTTCAGAAGTTATTTTCACCATTTTATCTTCCAGCTCCCTGATACTTTCTTCTGCTTCAGATATTCTGCTATTGATTCCTTCTAGAGTATTTTTAATTTCAGTAATTGTGTTGTTTGTCTCTATGTGTTTATTCTTTATTTCTTCAAGGCCGTTGTTAACTGATACTTGCATTTTATGCATTATATTTTCAAGTTTTTGATCATCTATACTATCATTGTTCTGAATTCTTTTCAGGTAGATTGACTGTTTTCTCTTTGCTTATTTGGACTTCTGTGTTTCTAATTTGTTCCTTCATTTGTGTAGTATTTCTCTGCTTTTTCATTATTTTATTTTATTTTTACTTATTGTGTTTGAGGTCCTCCTTCCCAGACTTCAAGGTTGAATTATCTCTTCCTTTTGGTCTCTGCCCTCCTACGGTTGGCCCAGTAGTTTTTGTAAGTTTCATATAGGGTGAGATTTGTGCTGAGGTTTTGTTGTTATTCTTGTTGCTCCTGTTTTTCGTCGGGCAGGCAAGGCTGAGTCATGTGGTGATCCTGTCTGCTGATGATCGGGTTTATATGTTTGTTTTGATGAGGCATGTATGTATGTTGTTTTAGATGAGGCATCCTGCACAGGGCACTACTAGTGGTTGGGTGATGCCAGGTCTTGTAATCAGGTGGTTTCCTTTGTGTGAGTTCTCACTATCTGATACTCCTTAGAGGTAGTTCTCTGGTAGTCTAAGGTATTGGAGTCAGTGTTCCCACTCCAAAGCCTCAGGGCTTTATCTCTGGTCAAGAACCCAGATTCCACAAGTGGTTTGTTATGGCCTTAGGTGAGACTAAAACTCATACTCAAAAGTGAGAAACCAAAGATGAACCCCAGAAAACTGGCAGTTACAAAATCAGGCAAATAATAATTAAAATAATGGAATATACACATATATATATATACACAAATAAGCAATATCAAAACAGTCCAACAAAAATTAAGTACCAACAGATTGACTTGGTGAACAAAGGAAACCAAAAATTATATCTCCCATTTAAGAACAAAACTAACTAAAGCACCAAGTAGAAAACAAAGCTATGGGAATGAACTGGGAATAAATCAATGGAAATAAAACTAACAAATATGTTGAGAGGAAAGAAAAGGAAGAAAAAAATAGATATGCAAAGTTAAATAGACATAGATAAAGAAAATTTATATACATTCACGACTAACTGCAAGGAGAAAAGCAAACAAAGGAATAAATTTAGAAAAAAAAATTGTAACAGGATTAACAAAATAAAAAGAGAAAAAAGAAAAAGAAAGAAAAAAATTTAAAAAAAAAGGAAACTCCACAGAACTATGAAAACTTAATGTAGAGGCAGAGGTTTATAAATATAAAAATTGTGACTGAGAAAAAACAAAACAAACAAACAACAACAACAACAAAAAAAACACCCTCACAACCTTAATTTAATTTCATAATGCAAATTAAATCGACGACCACAATGGGTGGGGGAGGAGAGGATAAAAAAGAAAAGAAGAAAAAAATCCAAAAGAATCTAGAGAACAAGTGAAAAATAATAATAAATGTTTTTCTCGAGTCACTGCTGTCAGAGTCCTTTCCCTCTGGGAGTCACAGTCCCCCTCATCTCCCTAGGATGTCCTCCAGCACTGTGCTAGTCTCTGGATCTGCTGTGGGGGCAGCTCAGATTCTAGTCTGGTCCTATTCCTGTGTATTCTTGCCTCCAATGTCCACAGCTATCAGCTAGTGTGTTTTATTTTGTGGGAGTTTTAGTGTCCTTTTATATATTCCATAGACACAGAGTGCCTAATTGATCGTGTGGATTTAATCTGCAATTGTACAGCTGGTTAGGAAGGTTTTGGGTCTTCTTCTCTAGCCACACTGCCCCTGGGTTTCAATTGTGGTTTTATTTCTATCTCTGCATGTGGGTCGTCCATTGGGATCCACTCCTGAGTCTGCCCTGGAGGACTTGTGTCTCCCCAGTGAGGACCAGGTGCAGAGGTGGTGCAGCTGCTTAGGTCACAGGGTTCTGGCAGTACCAGGTACTCAGGGGAGTTGGCAGCTAGGGCAGCAGAAAATATAATGCTCTAGAAGGGTATGGCAACCAGTATTGGCCAGTACACTCCAGTATTCTTGCCTGGAGAACCCCTGTGACAGAGAGGCCTGGCAAGCCACAGTCTATGGACTATGACAAAGAGTGACAAAGAGTTGGGCATGACTAAAGTGATCCTGCATGCATAGACACAAGACATTTTCTTGCCTGTGGCAGCTCTGCCCAAGAGAGGGTTGAGCATGAATGTGGTGCAGCTGCATGGGTTGTGCTGACCCTGGCTGCTCCAAGTATGCACAACATGGACTGCCTGAGCCTCAGGAGTTATGACCCTATCAAAATATTTGTTTGAGCCTCTTGTTGCTGGCAATCAAAAGACCTCTTCAGTCCTTCTTCTCCCTAGCTCTGCTGCCTGTTCAGTCACTTAAAGGGCTCCCTTTCCTGGGGTCCTTCTCCGTTGTTCAGTGCATCAGGCACATAGAGGGGTCCCTTGGCTGGAGTCCTACTCTGTAGTCAGCACATAAGTTACCTAAAGGAGCACCCCAGGTGAAGTCCCACTGTGTGGTTTTGTGTGTCAGGTGTTTGATGGTCCAGCCTCTCTATTGTTCAGCTGCGGATGCTGGCATATGGGGAGAGAGGCTATGGTGATGGCTCTACCACCTATTCATTACTCAGCAGTATTGCCTTGCTTCCTTGGCTGCAAAAATGGGCTCAATAAAGGACAGAAATGATATGGACCTAACAGAAGCAGATGATATTAAGAAGAGGTGGCAAGAATACACAGAAGAACTGCACAAAAAAGATCTTCACAACCCAGTATCACAATGGTGTGATCACTCACTTAGAGCCAGACATCCTGGAATGTGAAGTCAAGTGGGCATTAGAAAGCATCACTATGAACAAAGTTAGTGGATGTGATGGAATTCCAGTTGAGCTATTTCAAATCCTGAAAGATGATGCTGTGAAAGTGCTGGACTCAATATGCCAGCAAATTTGGAAAAGTCAGCAGTGGCCACAGGACTGGAAAAGGTCAGTTTTCATTCCAATCCCTAAGAAAGGCAATCCCAAAGAATGTTCAAACTACTGCACAATTGCACTCATCTCACATGCTAGTAAGGTAATCCTCAAAATTCTCCAAGCCAGGCTTCAGCATTACATGAAACGTGAACTTCCAGATGTTCAAGCTGGTTTTAGAAAAGGCAGAGGAACCAGAGATCAAATTGCCAATATCCACTGGATCATCGGAAAAGCAAGAGAGTTCCAGAAAAACATCTATTTCTGCTTTATTGACTATGCCAAAACCTTTGACTGTGTGGATCACAATAAACTGTGGAAAATTCTGAAGGGATGGGATACCAGACCACCTGACCTGCCTCTTGAGAAACCTATAGGCAGGTCAGGAAGCAACAGTTAGAACTGGACATGGAACAACAGACTGGTTCCAAATAGGAAAAGGAGTACATCAAGGCTGTATATTGTCACCCTGCTTATTTAACTTATATGCAGAGTACAACATGAGAAACGCTGGGCTGGAAGAAGCACAAGCTGGAATCAAGATTGCCGGGAGAAATATCAATAACCTCAGATATGCAGATGACACCATCCTTATGGCAGAAAGTGAAGAGGAACTAAAAAGCCTCTTGATGAAAGTGAAAGAGGAGAGTGAAAAAGTTGGCTTAAAGCTCAACATTCAGAAAACTAAGATCATGGCATCTGGTCCCATCACCTCATGGGAAATAGATGGGGAGACAGTGGAAACAGTGTCAGACTTTATTTTTTGGGCTTCCAAAACCACTGTGGATGGTGACTTCAGCCATGAAATTAAAAGATGCTTACTCCTTGGAAGGAAAGTGATGACCAACCTAGATAGCATATTAAAAAGCAGAGACATTACTTTGCCAACAAAGGTTCATCTGGTCAAGGCTATGGTTTTTCCAGCGGTCAAGTATGGGTGTGAGAGTTGGACTGTGAAGAAAGCTGAGAACCAAAAAATTGATGCTTTTGAACTGTGGTGTTGGAGAAGACTCTTGAGAATCCCTTGGACTGCAAGGAGATCCAACCAGTTCATCCTGAAGGAGATCAGTCATGGGTGTTCATTGGAAGGGCTGATGCTGAAGCTGAAACTCCAATACTTTGGCCACCTCATGGGAAGATTTGACTCGGAAAAGACCTGATGCTGGGAGGGATAGGGGCAGGAGGAGAAGGGGACAACAGAGGATGAGATGGCTGGATGGCATCACTGACTCGATCGATATGGGTTTGGGTAGACTCTGGGAGTTGGTGATGGACAGGGAGGCCTGGCGTGCTGTGATTCATGGGGTCGCAAATAGTTGGACACGACTGAGTGACTGAACTGAACTTGGCTGCCTGGTTTTCCCCCTCAGGCACTTCCAACCACAATCTCCTCCTCCACATCTCCTCAACACGTGTCTCTCCACAGTCAGCAACAGACCTCACAGTGGGATTACTCCACAATCCTTAAACTCCAGTTCCCAACCACTGTGCCTTCTAGGCGACCCACATCCCTGTCTAGGGTATGTGTGGCTCTGGCAAGGACTGTCTGATTCTCATCGCATTTAGGCTGCCACAGATCAGCTTTTTCACCCTCAACCTTAATTGTTTCTCCTGTGACTCAGACAGTTGCCCTGATATGAGGATTGTACCCCTGCTTCGGTTCCCCTACATGACAAGGGCAGGTCCAGTTCTACTAACACTCCTGTTTGTCTCCCTAGTTCCTTCATCCTACTGAGTTTTGTGTGGTTCTATATATTCTTTTTGGTGGTCAGGTACTTCCACTCTCAGCTGGTGTTTTGCATCCACTTCTGTGTCTGAAGGTGTATTACTGTTGTATCCATGGAGAGAGATTTTCTCCATATCCACCTACTCTTCCACTATCATGTTCTCTCTCAAGCCTGACTCTAGGTCAGCAGTGCTTTCAGAGAAACATTTTATGAAGAGGAAATGATTAAAACAAAACAAAACTGACAAATAAAAACCTCAGTTAGAGTCAGGAAACCAAAAGGGGGAATTTTCATGCCCTGTAATGATACCAAGTCCAACAGGAAGAAGGAAAAATTATCTTTTTTTTCTGTCAAGGACTCAAGCATTGAAATGCCGTAGATTGTTTGTTCTTAATGAGGACAGGAATAATACTGCTGTATTACAAGGTGGAGGAGGTTTATTACGAAGATAACTAGTAGTTGACCAATGGATATGACCTCAAGTAGGTATTTGTGACTTCCACAAGGATGACTTTATTGAAATTGTAGGATAAAGATTATTTACATACATCTTCTATAACATTAAACTTTAAAGCCCTTGATGACAGTATTAGTCTTCTTTATCATGGTGTTATTCAAAGTAAATTGCATAGCAGTTTCCAAATAAATAATGAATGTTTTGTAAAAATGTATTGAGTCATGCCAAGAAGAAGGAATGTCTCTGAGTTTTCAGACTGCTTGATTAACTAAGTTGTCCTTGTTGTGGTGGTTCAGTCTTTAAGGAGTGTCGAGTCTGAGACCCAAAGGACTACTGTATGGCAGGCTTCCCTGTCCTTCATTATCTCCCAGAGTTTGCTCAAACTTATGCTCACTGAGTCGGTGATTTTATCTAACTATATCATTCACTGCTGCCCCCTTCTCCTTTAGAAACACCCTCAATCTTTAGAAACACCACAGTCTTTTTGAGTGAATCGACTCTTCACATCAGGAGGCCAAAGTATTGGATCATCAGACTTTCAACAGATATTCAGGGTTGATTTCCTTTAGGACTGACTAGATTGATCTCCCTGCTGTCCAAGGGAATCTTGAGAGTTTTCTCTGGCACCACAATTCAAAAGCCTCAATTCTTTAGTGCTCAGCCTTCTTGATAGTTCAACTCTCGTATTCATGCATGACTACTGGAAAAATCGTACCTTTGACTATGTGAATTTTTGTCAGGAAACTGAAGTCTCTGCTTTTTAATATGCTGTCTATGTGTGCCATAGCTTTTCTTACAAGGAGAAAGTGTCTTTTAATTTCATGTCTGCAGTGATTGGCTCAGAGGGTAAAACATCTGCCTGCAATGTGGGAGACCCAGGTTCGATCCCTGGGTTGGGAAGATCCCCTGGAGAAGGAAATGGCAACCCACTCCGGTACTCTTGCCTGGAAAATCCCATGGAGAAACCTATAGGCTACAATCAGTGGTAAGCTACAGTCTATGGTAGGCTACAGTCTATGGGGTCACAAAGAGTAGGACACGACTGAGTGACTTCACTCACTTTAGTGATTTTGGAGCTCAAGAAAATAAAAACTGTGACTGCTTCCACTTTCCCTGATTTATTTGCCATGAAGTGATGGGGCCAGATGCCATGATTTTCATATTTTGAATGTTGGGTTTTAAATCACATTTTTCATTCTTCTCCTTCACCCTTATCAAGAGGCTCTTTTGTTCCTCTTCACTTTCTGCCATTACAATTTTATCATCTACATATCTGTGGCTGTTGATATTTCTCCCAGAAATCTTGATTCCAGTCCAGCATTTCACATGATGTGCTCTGTATAGAATGTAAATAAGCAAAACACAGCCTTGACATACTCCTTTCCCAATTTTGAACCAGTCCATTTTTCCATGTCTGGTTCTAACTTTTGCTTCTTAACCTGCATACAGGTTTCATATAAGACAGGCAAGGTGGCCTGGTTTTCCTATCTCTTTAAGAACTTTCCACATTTTGTTGTTATCCACACAGTTAAAGGTTTTAGCACAGTCAATGAAACAGAAGTAGATATATTTTTTGGAATTTCCTTGCTTTCTCTATGATACAATGGATGTTGTCAATTTGATCTCTGGTTCCTCTGCTTTTTCTAAATCCAGCTTGTACATCTGAAAGTTCTTGGTTCACATGCTGTGGAAGCCTAGCTTGGAGAATTGTGAGCTTTATTTTGCTAGTATGTGAAATGAGTTCAATTGTATTATACTTTGAACATTCTTTGGCATAGTTCTTCTTTGGAACTGGAATGAAAACGGAACTTTTCCAGTCCTGTGACCACGGCTGAGTTTTCCAAATTTGCTGGCATATTGAGTGCAGCACTTTATTAGCATTATCTTTAGGATTTTAAATAGCTCAACTGGAATTCCGTCACCTCCACTAGCTTTGTTCATAGTAAGGTTTCCTAAGGCCCACTTGACTTAGCTCTCTAGAATGCCTGGCTCTAGGTGAGTGATCACACTATTGTGGTTTCTGGGTCATTATTATTTTTATTATTATTTGTATAGCTCATGTATGTAATCTTGTCACTTCTTCTTAATCTCTTCTGCTTCTGTTTGGTCCTTGCCATTTCTGTCCTTTATTGTACCCATCTTTGCATGAAATGTTACTCTGGTATTGCTAATTTTTTGGAATAGGTCTCTAGTCTTTCCCATTCTATCATTTCCTCCATTTCTTTACATTGTTTAATTAAGATGATTTTCTAATGTGTCTTTTGTATTCCCTGGAAATCTGCATTCAGTTGGGTATATCTTGCCTATGTTAAGTTGGTCTAAATTTTTTTGAAGAATTAAGGGTTACCAAAATCATTCACTTTTGTTTCTTTATTTTTAAATTATTTAATTAAATGATCATGCTTCTTAACAAGGACAAATATGAGAACTCACTTAACACTGATACATACAATTGTGGTGACCTTTGGAGCTATTTTCAAATATTTACTTATTTTCTTTTAGGCAATTTATTTGATTTGTATGAAACCACTGGGTTGACTTGAATTGGCCAGATACTTTTATTTCTAGGCCAGTATATGTAATTGACAATTCAAGACTATTTTCTCTTCCCTGTGTTATAGCAATATCACTTTCCAGATAGCAGCTATTCCAACACAACAATGAGGCCAGAGAGTGAGACCAACAGTGACGTAGGAAAGACTTACTAGATGACCTGCAGAAACGTAATTGAGAACAACTGAACAAAACAAAAATGGTTATTGCTTGAAGCATGAAATTTAGGGAGAATTTGCTACCTCAGCATAATCTAACTATTCTGACTGATACAAACACAAAGCAAATTTTCTCAATGTGGTTACATATTTAAACTATTTGTCTATATAATTTAATGAGTAACATACACTGTTTATCCTAGTACATTTACCTTTCCCTTGCTTGCTTCCATGCTGTTAGAAGGTTATATTCTTTATCAGTGCATAGAATGTACATAGTAAGGAAGAACTGAGAGGTAATGTAAAAGCATTCTACTATGTACACTAAAAACCTAATCCCTTGGGAGAGCATAACATTAATAATAATGATAATAATAATAAAAAGTGGAAGAGGAAATTTGGAATCATATAAATGCCACTTTGGAGAAGTATCTCTATGATGATAATTTTTCCTCCAAGACAAGAATAATAGCTCTCTGGAACACTAGAGCATAGTTTTCACTCACATTGGCAGTGTGAGAGGAAGACTGATTGCATAAGTAGCTCTAATAGATAAGGTAAGAAATTTTAAAAAGTATCTTAAGAGGACATGCAAACAAGTTAAACTCATGAAAATCTTCAAGACAGGGATGAGAGATAGGTTTTCAATAACACATGTTGTCTGGGTTTTGGCTTTACCCACTCCTTTTAATCCTTTAGTTGTCTTAACAGACAGAACTAGGACACAATTGCTTCTACACAGTTGGGGTTGTATGTTTGGGGTGAAGACTATCTGCCATTTCAATGAAGGAGAACACTAGAGGATGAGCTCTTAAAAATACATTTTAATTATTTTTATTGGAGTATAATTGCAAGGAAAAAGAGGAAAGCCTTCTTAAATGATCAATGCAAGGAGCTAGAGGAAAACAATTAAATGGGAAAGACTAGAGATCTCTTCAAGAAAATTAGAGATACCAGGGAACATATCATGCAAAGATGGGCATAATAAAGGAAAGAAATGACATGGATCTAATAGAAGCAGAAGATATTAGGAAGAAGTGGCAAGAACACACAGAAGATCAATACAGAAAAGATCTTCATGACCCAGATAACCACGATGACGTGATCACTCACCTAGAGCCAGACATCTTGGAGTGTGAAGTCAAGTGGGTCTTAGGAAGCAACACTATGAACAAAGCTAGTAGAAGTGATGGAATTCCAGCTGAGTCATTTCAAGTCCTAAAAGATGATGCTGTGAAAGTGCTGCACTCAATATGCCAACAAATTTGGAAAACTCAGCAGTGGTCACGGGACTGGATAAGATCAGATTTCATTCCAATTCTAAAGAAAGGCAATATCAAGGAATGCTCAAACTACTCCAAAGTTTGAATACTACTACTGAAACTATTGCACTCATCTCACACGCTAATAAAATAATGCTCAAAATTCTCCAAGGTACACTTCAACAGTACGTGAACTGAGAACTTCCAGAGGTTCAAACTGGATTTAGGAAAGGCACAGGCACCAGATATCAAATTGCCAATATCAGTTGTATCATGGGAAAAGCAAGAGAATTTCAGAAAGAAAAAAAAAAAAAAAAAAGTACTTCTGCTTCATTGAGTATGCTAGAACCTTTAACTCTGTGGATCACAACAAACTGTGGAAATTTCTTCAAGTGGTGGGAATACCATATCACCTTACTTGCCTCCTGAGAAATCTGTATGTAGGTCAAGAAGCAACAGTTAGTACATCAAGGTTGTATATTGTCATCCTGCTTATTTAACTTATATGCAGAGTACATCATGCAAAATGCCAGGCTGGATGAAGCACAAGCTGAAATAACAATTGCCAGGAGAAATATCAATAACCTCAGATATGCAGATGACACCACCCTTATGGCAGAAAGTGAGAGGAACTAAAGAGCCTCTTGATGAAAGTGAAAGAGGAGATTGAAAAAGCTGCCTTGAAACTCAACATTCAAAAAATGAAGATCATGGCATCTGATCCCATCACTTCATGGCAAATAGATGGAGAAACAATGGAAACAGTGACCAAGTATTTTCTTGGGCTCTAAAATCACTGCAGATGGTGACTGCAGCCATAAAATTAAAAGATACTTTCTCCTTGGAAGAAACGCTATGAGAAACCAAGACAGCATTTTAAAAAGCAGAGACATTACTTTGCTGACAAAGGTTTGTATAGTCAAATCTATGGTTTTTCCAGTACTTATATATGGATGTGAGAGTTGGACCATAAAGAAGGCTGAACACTGAAAAATGGATGCTTTTGAATTGTGGTGTTGGGGAAGACTCTTGGGAGTCTCTTGGACTTCAAGAAGATCAAATTATTCAATCCTAAAGAAAATCAATCCTGAATATTCATTGGAAGGACTGATGCTTAAGCCAAAGTTCCAATATTTTGGCCACCTGATGCGAAGGACTGACTCCTTCGAAAAGACTCTGATGCTGGGAAGGATTGAAGGCAGAAGGAGAAGGGGACAACAGAGGATGAGATGGTTGGATGGCATCACTGACTCCTTTGACATGAGTTTGAGCATGCTTCAGGTTTTGGTGATGGACAGGGAGGTCTGGCTTTCATGGAGTAGCAAAGAGTCGGACACTACTGAGCGAATGAACTGAATTGAGTTGCTTCACAATGTTCTATTAGCTTCTGTTATACAAAAAGTGCATCAGCCATATGTAGACAAATATTCCCTTCCTCTTAAGCCCATCCCACCACTCTAGGTCATCACAGAGCACCAAACTGAGCCCTCTCTGCTATATAGTTGCTTCAAATTAGCTATCTATTTTGCATACGTTAGTACAAATATGTCAATATGCTACTCTTTTGTCTCACTCTCTCCCCCTACCTGCTGTGTCCTCAAGACTGTTCTCTACATTTGTCCTGCAAATAAGTTCATCTATTCCATTTCTCTAGATTCCATATATATATGTTAATACCATAAAAATAAATTTTAATTATTAAATGCCTAAGTAGCTAATTCTTACTTAAGTATGAGCATTGTATTCATAATTCCATATTTATTTATAAAATAAACATATATACATTTGGCTCCTATTTACTGTAAAAAAAAGTAATGTCAGCTAAAATTTCTTTGCCTTTAGAGTTCATAAAACTTTTGTATAAACACTAATATGCACACTGTACTTCTAACACTACATCTACTTTAATAATTAACAAACTAGATGTACACCTCTTTTCAAGTAGAGAAAAGAAAAAAATCTAATGAATAGTAATTCTTTCCAATTAAATTTTATTCAGCATTACAATAGAATCTTTAAAATCAAAAGTCATCTGTTTGAAGAAACAGTTTTGTAATAGAGAACTAATATGATCAATAATAACCTGCAAGATATGTTGAAGCAATTTAATTCTCATAAGAAATCTGAATTGAGGGTGTTCCTTAACTTATGCTTAAAAGCTTATGAATAGAGATTTAAGTAAACTGAAGAAGCCACTGTGCAGAAAGAATGTCCAGAGCTTTCCCTATATGTTTTTCTCTGCTTATTCCACATTCACCTGTATATTATAAGGTTAAAAAAAAAATTCTATTACAATAGTTCAGAATACAGGATGCCCAGGACCCAGGACTCTGTGCTGAAGTCAGGACACATGACTAGCTTTCGCTATGCATCTCTTCATCCAAGGTCAGAGACTGGTAAGGCATCTTTCCTCCTCTCAAAAGTTTGCAACCATTCATTAAACCTGAATCTCAAAGGTGAATCAATGTACTATATTCAAGTGCGGAGAGAAAATCTCACTTAAGCTTAATTTTGTTCTCCAAATATTTAAGATGCTATGCACTTGAGTAGACTGTATGCATGTTTAACTGTTAAAATTGTACTGGTTTCTTGAGTCAGTGATGAGTCCTTTGTGTATAACTGAAGAAGTTTAGAACTCCAAAGGAAGCTGGGGTAAAGATAAAATTTGTCTTCCAGTTGTAAAGAATCTGCCCAACAATGCAGGAGACCTGTTTGATCCCTGAGTCAGGGAGATCCCCTGGAGGAGGAAATTGCAACCCACTCCAGTATTCTTGCCTGGGAAATTCCATGGACAGAGGAGACTGACAGGCTACAATTCATGGGGTTGCAAAGGAATCAGACACAACTTAGTGACTAAACAGCAACAATAACCTAAACCATAGACTGTGATTATATTATTTTTTATGTACTTTATCAGTGAGAAAATTCTAAGTCCTGTTCTTATAATTGAACCATTATACATTATATTGGAGTTTGGTTGAAGTAGTGAAAATAACACAGTAAACACAAAAAAGAGATGTATTTTCCCCAAGAATTAACTTGAGAAAATTAACACTTCACTCCTTCTAAGAAGTATTTTTCTAAATCCATTTCATGGGATTGATCAAATGGATCCTGCTTCAGCAGGTTATAATTCCACTTGAATTTCTAGTTACCATAGAAACAACTGATTCCCAAAACACATTTTAAAATGAGATTATACTTAAGGGGAAATGATTGCACTAATTGACTTTTTTTTTAACATTGGAAACTAAAAGCTTTAAAATATTTTACATATATGATTATTCCCAGAAAAGAATGCATTTTTGGAATTAATTCACATAAGAAAAAGAACAAAGTGCTGGTTTATCTTTGTTCAATGACATATGTTTTTACATGGAAAATGCACACATTATGTTTCTAAAATTAGATTGTGTTAAATTGTCATATACAAAAAACATATATGATAGGAATAAGATAAAACACTAAGAATATTGAAAATAATGCTATTTATTATTATACAGTAAGGTAAAGAATTACAAAGCAAGAGGCAGTTTCTTTGGGGAAAAATCTATAAAAGCCACATTGATACTGATGCATCTTCTAGCATTTTTCTCATAGGTAATTTATTACATGAATAGCCATGTTTCTTCAAATATGAAGGCACCAATTTTAAAAAGTAAGGGCATTAAAAAAATCTACTGTGAAATAAATGCTTCTCTAATAAAGGTACTGTGAAAGAAATATGACCCGTATAGAGGCAAAAAGGCAGTTTACTTTGCATTCTTAAAATTAAGACACAGGATCACAGATTGTGGAGTAACCCAGAATAGTCTCCCCCTGGAGGAATATCATCAGGTGTTTTTGTGAAAAGGGGAAAAGTTAATGCAGGCTTTCATAGGTTGTTTACTGAGAATTTGGATTGGGAAGTAATCACTTAATATATATGATTATGTTATAAAATGCATCTCATTTGTTAGTAGGGAAAGCAATGTATTCTTAGCAACTCAGTGACTAGTCCACAGTTTTAATATGGAGTTCTTCTGAGTACAGCATGGGCTGCAAACACAAAGGTCCTCAGTCTCATTTCAGTCATTCCTGACATAGCTTCTTTCATGGCATTAATGCATTAACTTCTGGAAGACAGCACATGATTTTCTCAGATTTGTTTTAACCAAAGGTATCAAAAATTCTGAAAGGAAATAATTTTGGAAAATTATGGCAATTTTTAAATAAATTAAGGTACAACCCCCTTATTGGACAGCATATGACCATTAAACAGATTCTTTCAGCATTTCTATAATAGATATATAGTGGGTAATAATTCAAAAATCAATGTGTACTTTCTACTGCTTGTTTGAATATATGACTTTTACTCAGCCTCAATAAATTTATCCTTCTACCTGGTGGGCAATTAGGAATAGACATTAAAATGTGAAGTTGTAGAATAATATTTAGTTGATGACATTCATAATCTTGCTGAAAAACCCACAAAGATATTTTCTGGAGAAACAGTGTTAAATTATGCTGTCTTCCTCCTTGACCTTGGTGGATTAGGCTGTGGAGTTACATGTTGTGAAATCATTCAGACTAGATGAAGGAGAGGGCAATTTCCCTTACCCCAGCAAATTTATAGCAGAAAGATGGAGAGAAATGTAGGTGAATCAAATGTTTAGATGTGTTCTCATTTCTCATCTCTGAATTTCAAATGGGTGCAGGTATTTCCTAGGGTGAAGTCACCACAGAAAGCCACACTGCTGTATCAAATTGAGGAAGTCAAAGCCTAATCAAGGGACAAAGTTGCTTTAACATAGGGAGAGAGCATGTTTTCCCAAGCCCCTCTTTCTTTCAGGGTGGGGTTCTCACACTGATCTGGGAGTCAGCCAGTTGACCACTGGCTCAGTAATGATGAAACATTAACTACAAGGCCAAGGTTAAAAGTGGACACCCTGGGCTAGAGAGCTGAGTGGAGTATGCAGGAGACACAAGGCCTATAGGTGGAAATGTCTGAGAAGAAGTTAAATGTGCAGAGGAAAGCTGACCATTACATCTAGGATCTTGCCTGAGCTAAATAACAAAGATGGAGTTTACCAGTGGCCAATGTCAGTATCAGAGGCCAGAAGAGATCCTGTGACTAAATTGTGCTTTTAACATTTATTTCACTTGAATATTTATTTAACCATCTCTCATGATTATTTGAGCTTCCCAGGTGGCACTAGTGATAAAGAACTCACCTGCCAAGGCAGGAGAAGTAATAGATGCGAGTTCAATCCCTGAGTCAGGAAGATCTCCTAGAGGAGGGAATGGCAACCCACTCCAGTATTCATGCCTGGAAAATCCCATGGACAGAGAAGCCTGGTGGGTCACCGTCCACAGAGTCACAAAGAATCAGACACAACTGAAGCCACTTAGCACACACATGCTTATTTAATTATACCTTCTGATGGCCCTCTTTTTGTTATTAAATTTCACCATTTTAAAAATCAAAAGTTAAAATGAATATAACGTCCTTTTAAGTTTTCCTTCTGGTAGAGACAAATGTTCTAAATTGACAGTAAGGGAAGTGGGGGAAAAAGAATGGGACTTTAATGAATCTTTTAAAACAAGTTTGCAACCTTCAGTGTGTTGACATTTCTTCCATCTACTTTATAACCTGATCTTTGAAAAAAAGTAAAAGTATACACCAAACATTAATAGTGTTATATACATTCATTGCAGGCTTAATATAAAATTGTCTTCACACTCACTATTTATTTTTCTTTTAATTCCTCTTTTAAAAACAATTTAATTCTTTAAAATTATTTTTTAGAAATGATCTTATAATTAATTCCATTTATCTTTTTAATCTTTGTGCTATATTTTCTTTCTTTCTTTTTTTTCTTTTTTGATAATACTACCTGTTTCTGATTTTAAGACTGCATGGGGCTTCCCTGGTGACTCAACAATTAGAGTCCACCTTGCAATACAGGGAATACCATGTCCAACCCTGGCCCTGAAAGATTCTACATGCTGTGGAGCAACTAAGCCCATGTGCCACAGCTATTGAGTCCATATGCTGCAACTACTGAAGTCTAGAGCCCGTTCTGCACAAGAGAAACCACAGCAAGGAGAAGCCCCTGTACTGCAACTAGAGAGCAGCGCTCTCTCACCACACCGAGAGAAAGCCCATGTGCAACAACAAAGAACCCCACAGCCAATATATAAGAAAAAAAGTAATAATAAAATAAGAAAAAATAAAATATACAAGTTAAGTGTTTAAAAAATTTCATATTTGTTTTAGAAAAGTTAGGAAGTATCAACACATTATATATACATATACATAAAAGAGAAATAAAATTACCAGATACAAAGGTTGCTATTTTAATATGCCTCCTATTGGTTCTTATATTTGTACAACTTTCTAAACATAAGCAGTACTATATACATTTTATATTTATATCTAATATTTCATCATAATCTTGCGTAATTTTGGGTAAATTCTGAAGATAAAATTTATTGAGAAATATTGAATAAGTTAAAGTTTTTAAAAAAAATTAAGTGATGGCAATTCTTGAATTCTCATGATTGTTTTAGGAAAAATGGATTGCAGAGAGCATTGATTCTCTTGACTTAGTCTAAAGATCATTTTATATCTTATTAGTTTAAAAGCTGAATACATTTTAAGGTTTCTAGATAATGGCACATTATGTGTTAATTAACCCAGGTACTTGCTTGTATGAAAGAGAATTTTAGTAAGTCCCCCCCACCACCCCTTATTTCCCGTCTGTCCCAACTCTTCCTCCTCTAAAAGGATAAGCACTGAGAATTCTATTTTTCATATGAGGAAAATGTAATCCCCATGCTTTTTTGCATTGTCAAACATATGATCCATAGCTGATCATTTTGTTTCCCTGCCTCTGTAATGTGACAAAGAAAAATGAGTGTTAGATTAAAGAAATCCCCTGGTAATAGAGTGGTCTGTTTGTTTAGCTGATTAGAAGCATTAAAAATAGACAAACTAAGACAGTAGGAAGGCAAAAAGGAACGTTTATAACAGGCTGAGATAAACACTGAGGAAAGAGCAGAGAGACAATTTCAACTGAATATAAATGAAACAAAAGGCTGGTGACAAGGGAGACAAAACATGACCCAGAAAAATTGGCCCATGATAGGTTAAGTAAACAATTATAATTACCATCAGTTATTGAGTAATTACTATAAGCCAAGTACTAACTGTGTCTCATATATTAGCTCATTATTTCATCTCTGCAACAGCCTCATGATTCAAGCACTGTTAAAGCTTATGTGAGAAATGAAGCCTGACAGTAAATTGTCCAAGATCAGTTAGCATTTAGCAGAAGAGGGTTGAAATGTGGGTTTAATTGTGTTAGAAGACAGGTCTCCTAAACACACTATTCTATTTCCCTTCAAAGGAGCAATAAGAGTTGGTATTCCAGGAAAATTAAACAACAACAACAAAAACAAGGAGTGATATTAGTAAAAATTGTACCTGAAATATTAACTGTTGTTCAGAAACATTTAAATATAGTTCTGTTTAATATATATTTTAGCTGTTTTCCTAAGTTGAAAAATAGCTTTTAAAAAAATATTTATTCTTCTGAAAAACAGAAGTCATACTGCTTATTTCACAGCATTATAATAAAAATAAAACATGGAAATGGTGGCAAAGTGCTAAGTCGAAGTTCTAATCCACACTAAGCACTTATGGTCGTTGCTGTAAGGACTTTACTTATAATTACATTGATTATGGGCTTTCCAGTTGGTGTAGTTGGTAAAGAATCCATCTTCCAATGCTGGAGATGCAAGAGACAGATTTAATTCCTGAATCAGGAAGATCCCCTGGGTAGGAAATAGCAACTCACTCCAGTATTCTTGCCTGGAAAATCTCATGGACATAAGAGCATGGCAGACTGCTGTCCATGGGAGCCTCAAAGAGCCAGACATGACTGAGCTAGGTTGTGGTGGCGGTGTGGTCACTTTGATACATTAATGACTTTTGCTGACATTTTATACAAGTTTGCCTTGAATATATAAGTTTTTGAAATCTGAATGGTTCATGAACAAATATGCATTCTATTCTGCAAATGTTCCTAGTAAATTTATATATATATATATATACACAGTTCATTTTTTTGAAATTTGTCCACTTTATTATATCTTTTTCTGTATTTTAACTTAAATATAAAGTTAATTTTTAAGCTATTCCTCCCCTTTGGAAAAAACATATATAGAGTTCTGTTTTTTATATATATTAATAATTATACTTGTGAAACTAAATGCCTCTCATGCATCTACTACAGGATATTTACATTGAATTTTTTACTGACAAAAGCAGTCAT
Source organism: Cervus canadensis (assembly GCF_019320065.1). Taxonomy (NCBI): domain Eukaryota; kingdom Metazoa; phylum Chordata; class Mammalia; order Artiodactyla; family Cervidae; genus Cervus; species Cervus canadensis. The sequence goes on from NC_057405.1 coordinate 17,191,968, forward strand.
TGATTCAACATTATACATTATCAAGATGTCATTAAAATCTTCCATAATGTGGTCAATCAATAAAGCATTAATCTATTTTGAGTATAACATATGGTTGATTTACGACTACTCTTCAGGAAAAATATATAAGAAGAAAGCAACTGAAAATTCAAAATAAACTAAGAAAAATACATTGAAATAAAGTTAATTAAAAGTAGGAAACACTTATGAAAAAAATTAAAAAGAGCTTAAAATGACAGAGTAATAATGACAGGCAGGAACACATGTTATGATAGTAAAAATCCATCAAAAAGAAATTACATAATTATTTTAAGAGCTCAATTAGAGGAAAAGGTTTAGATAAGTTCAGCTAAAAAAGTGCTATAATTTTGAAAGTATTTCTGTAAAATAAATTATTCACTAGAAATAGCATTCACTATTTAATAATAATGCTAAACAAAACTTTTTTCTACAAACCCATAGTGGTTTTCTATTCTTATTAATTTTAACTATAAAAATAAATTCCTCATTTTTAGCATAGATAATGTATATTACTGTAGTTGCCACATGAAATGCAAGGTTCTCAGTTAAATGTGCATTTCAGATAAACAAAGAATACTACTTTAGCATGCGTAAATATGTGAATGCATTTTTGAAACATAGGTTAACAGAGTATACTGAATTTTTTTGCTATATCCAACAATCCCATACAGGAGTCAAGTTTCATAATAGTGAGTTATTTATGAGTACATATTCAAAGTTCTACTAATGGTCAAGAACCATATTGCATTATGTTTTGTTCCTTTTTCACATACCATCATCTGAAAGTGAAATAAAGCACCATATTTAAGCACCATAAAAAAGCAACACATTTAAGACTATCAGAGTTTCCTCTTTACCAGAAAACCTAACCTATAGTATTAGGAACAAGATCTATAATATAACTTAGAGAAACATAAATACCAGAGATTGAGGCAAAATTAAATAAGGCAAAATCAACACTGCTATGGATATTAAAATTTAAGTCAAAAAGACCCATATTACAGTCTTATCAAATAAGGATGTCAAATATCCGAGTGCCAAATACCCATAAATTTCCAAGGGTATGATGAGAAAACCAACTTCACTGGAATGAAACTCCAGAGCTTGGGAAATCAAAGCAGGCCAGCAAAGTGATCAATGGAATGAAATAGAGGAAAACAATAGAATGGGAAAGACTAGAGATCTCTTCAAGAAAATTAGAGACACCAAGGGGACATTTCATGCAAAGGTGGGCATAATAAAGGAAAGAAATGACATGGACCTAAAAAAACAGTAGATATTAAGTAGAGGTGATAAAAATACACAGAAGCACTATGCAAAAAAGATCTACATGACCCAGATAATCACGATGGTGTGATCACTCACCTAGAGCCAGACGTGGAGTGGGAAGTCAAGTGGGCCTTAAGAAGCATCACTAAGAACAAAGCTAGTGGAGGTGATGGAATTCCAGCTGAGCTTTTTCAAATACTAAAATATGATGCTGTTAAAGTGCTGCACTCAATATGCCAGCAAATTTGGAAAACTCAGCAGTCTCCACAAGACTGGAAAATGTTCAGTTTTCATTCCAATCCCAAAGAAAGGTAATGCAAAAGAATGCTCAAATGGTTGCACAATTGCATTCATCTCCCACGCTAGCAAAGTAATGCTCAAAATTCTCCAAGCCAGACTTCAACAGTACGTGAACTGTGAAATTCAGGATGTTCAAGCTGGATTTAGAAAAGGTAGAGGGACCAGAGATCAAATTGCCAACACCCTCTAGATCATCAACAAAAGCAAGAGAATACCAGAAAAATATCTACTTCTGCTTTATTGACTATACCAAAGCCTTTGACCTTGTGGATCACAACAAACTGGAAAATTCTTCAAGAGATCGGAATACTGGATGACCATACCTGCCTCCTAGGAAATCTGTATACATGTCAGGAAGCAATAGTTAGAACTGGACATGGAACAACAGACTGGTTTCAAATCAGGAAAGGACTACTTCAAGGCTGTCTATTGCCACCCTGCTTATTTAAATTATATGCAAAGGACATCATGAGAAATGCCTGGCTGGATGAAGCACAAGCTGGAGTCAACATTGCCGAGAGAAATATCAATAAACTCAGATATGCAGATGACACACACTTATGACAGAAAGCAAAGAAGAACTAAAAATTCTCTTGATGAAAGTAAAACAGGGAAGTGAAAATGTTGGCTTAAAGCTTAATAGTCAAAAAAACTAAGATCATGGCATCTGGTCCCATTACTTTGTGGCAAATAGATGGGGAAACTATAGAAACAGTGACAGACTTTATATTTTGGGGCTCCAAAATCACTGCAGATGGTGACTGCAGCTATGAAATTAAAAGATACCTGCTCCTTGGAAGAAAAGTTATGACGAACCTGAACAGCATATTAAAAAGCAGAAATATTACTTTGCCAACAAAGTTCCATGCAATCAAAGCTATGGTTTCACCAGTAGTCATGTATGGATGTGAGAGTTGGACTATAAAGAAAGCAGAGTGCCGAAGAATTGATGCTTTTGAACTGTGGTTTTGGAGAAGACTCTTGAGAGTATCTTGGACTGCAAGGAGGTCCAACCAGTCCAACCAAAAGGAAATCAGTCCTGAATATACATTTGTAGGCCTAAAACTGAAACTTAAACTCCAACACTTTGGCCATCTGATGGGAAGAATTGACTCATTGGAAAAGACCCTGATGCTGGGAAAGATTGAAGATGGGAGAAGAAGGGGACAACATAGGATGAGATGGTTGGATGGCATCACCAACTCAATGGACATGAGTTTGAGTAAGCTCCAGGATTTGGTGATGGATGGGGAAGCCTGGCATGCTGCAGTCCATGGGGACAAGAAGAGTCAGACACGACTGAGTGACTGAAATGGACTGAACTGAACTGAACTCTTACTTAGCTAACTTTCAAGACTGAGTTTGTTGTATGCCTTAAATCATAATCACCTCTCTCTTAAAGACCTATCTTGTCACTGAGAACACAAGACACTTTTGAGAAGTGATGTTTTTGGTATCTGAGGAAAAGTGAGTACTGAGAAGAAATATTTTAATGTCAGAATGGCCTGTGGATATTTCTGTATCTAGATCCAATATGCTACTACCTAGACTTGATTTTTACATTAATAAATTTATATAGCATGCAATCATACAAAAAGTTAGAAGGAAAATCTAGTAAAATATATACAAGATAAGTTGAATTGATTACCTTGATTACTCTGTTCTCCAAAATTCTATAATTTAGAAGCAAACATCAAATAAAATCAAATCACCAAAGATTGTTTTCTCCATTATATGAAACAAGATGAATAGTCAATGAAAATAGATTTATTATTTCTGTGTGAGGCTTTCCGCTACATATAATGTTCTCATTCCTTCTTGCATGGACCAGGTGTTCTGTAGAAGTTTCTCAGGGCTAATGATTTAATAGGTCACCTCCTCTTCTGCCAGATGCTTTTACATGATTAGTAGTTATAAAGTGCTGTTTTGGTTCTCCCCAAATTTACATTTCTCCTATGGTGCATATTTTGGGATGCCAAGTTTCACACAAATGTGTTCCAGTTTTATTTTTGAAGACAATCCTTCCACTACATTGATTGTGTAGCTTTTGTTCAAAGATACACATTTTAACAGGTATAGCAGATAGAAAAAATAAAATTAAAAGATGAAATTATGCAAATAACTTGGGAGTCAAAATGGCATTTATTTTTAAAATGTATGTTGAGTTTCTGAATATCATATTTGACTACTTACTTCTCTCAGTCCCCCTCATTCTAGGATACGTAGTTCAATTTGCACTGTCACGTTGCCTACATAGTTAAAGCCTAAAATCTACTGTGAAGTATGATTTTGTTCCTAATGTGTATAAACTGACTCTAAGGTTTAGGAATTTGTATGTTAAGTTCTTTAACTCTTACATTCATTAGATTCTTTTTATCAGTGCTGCTCAGAGATGCTTTTGCTTTCAAAACAGCTTAAATTAAATCCTAAGCACTTAAGCAGTGAGACGGTAGCATAAACACTGTGTCTATTGGACTTCAGAGCAAGTCCCCTTCAAGTTGCAAACCTTCAAGTCAACCTTCAAGTTGCAAACCTTCCAAGATGCTAATGTGAGTGAGATTGTGGCTGTCACCATGAATGGGGTTTGGAGGAACCTGTGCCTACAGTTTGCTCATAAGTTTTGTGAACTAAAGAACATGGGTGAGGAGTCCAAATAGGTCTTCAACACTTAGTGACTTAGTAAGAAGCTAGAGTTAGACCCACCGGGCAACTTCACTGATCCTTGCTGTGTTACATGGGGCACTTACTAATGAACACTTGATGAATATGCAGGCCCAGAGAAAGGATGAAAGAGACAAGAGAAAGAAGAAGTAACTTAAAATCAAAGAGATTTGTGACACAGTAAATGGCAAGAGGATTTTCTTTCTTTTTTTTTTTTTTTTTTATCTGGGATTTATTTTATTTTATTTTTTTATTTATTTATTTATTTTTTTCCAGTGGGTTTTGTCATACATTGATATGAATCAGCCATGGATTTACATGTATTCCCAATCCCGATCCCCTCTCCCACCTCCCTCTCCACCCAATTCCTCTGGGTCTTCCCAGTGCACCAGGCCGGAGCACTTGTCTCATGCATTCCACCTGGGCTGGTGATCTGTTTCACCATAGATAGTATACATGCTGTTCTTTTGAAATATCCCACCCTCACATTCTCCCACAAAGTTCAAAAGTCTGTTCTGTATTTCTGTGTCTCTTTTTCTGTTTTGCATATAGGGTTATCGTTATCACCTTTCTAAATTCCATATATATGTGTTAGTATGCTGTAATGTTCTTTATCTTTCTGGCTTACTTCACTCTGTATAAGGGGCTCCAGCTTCATCCATCTCATTAGGACTGGTTCAAATGAATGATTTTCTTTATTTGACAAAGCACTGTTAGTTTTTGAGGCACAAGATCCAAACATAGAATGGTATACAGAGAGTGCAGAAGCTGTTCAGAACATAATCTGGTGCTACCGTATCATCTATGAAGAGAAAAAATGAGCTACTACCCAGACATCACTCTATTGCTTTTTCAAGAGAGAAGATAGAATTGAATCAAGCAAGGAATCAGAACCTGTGCCGTCAATGTGAGGCATGAATGAAATTGCAGCTTTCCCTCCATATCCTATTTCTGATGGTCCTTCAACTCTACCATCTCCCAGCTCATCTCCCTCCTTCAGTCAGTAACTCTTCTTGTGTGTTCCCTTGATGCCAGTTCCTATAGGCCAGCTATTATAATGCAGGACTGTACTTTTTTCCAAGGTACTGTACTGTCAGGTTAAAATTTAATTCTTGTGTCTATGTCTTTTTTGCATTATTTGTGTGAAAATTATTATAAATCTATTATGAATACATTACAGTATTATATCGCTGACTATGTTAGTTGCATAACTTGGTTGGACTTATGAAAAAAATGGACTTACAAATGTGCTTTTGGAACAGAATTTTCTTGTATGTAGGGGCCATACTGTATTATGTCTCTCTCAAAGGTACAAAGGAGTATTGTAAGGGAGGGTTAGAAATATCCTCTAATGAAATACTTTCAGAATTTTAGAGCATATATATAGTTATGCTATATCCTTGAATTAGCATAGCTTAATATTAAGGCTTCATTAATCTATTTTCCTTTTATCATACAAGAGTTAAGTTATACCTTTACAATTAACACAGTGAAGTAGGTTAAATTATTCCATTTTTGTCTTTTTCTAGCTTTTTTTCAATGAATAATGATATAGACAGTGATGTTAATGTCTAAACAAATATAAATACCTAATTGAATACTTAAATTATAATTTTACACAAGTTTGTAAAAAAAAGGGGGGAATAAAATTGCTTGTATAAGGTTCTAAATGCCACATGATTGTCAATATTAGATTACCTTCAAATAAGTCAGTTTTACAATGAGCCGTTATAATCATCTTTGTTATATGTTAGATCCTTTATTTTTGAATTTTCTTTATATATCCGATAGAAAATTTGCAATGTAACAAAGTAGGTTTTACACAAAAACAGGGTTATGGTTTCTCATTACTTTCTGGTTTACTTTTTGAAAATGTTAGTGTTTCTATGGTAGTCTTCATAGCAAAGCATTAGATGTGCTGTCTTCTGGAAACACACACTCAACTTATACTTCAGTCCAAAGTCCCATATACTAAATGTAAAAGATTTGACTTAGCTGCATTAAGGTGTATTTTCCTATTTGAAACTAAGAGTTCTACTAAAAAAAAAAAAAAAAATGTCAAATACTCTAGTTTCTTCTATTTGTCTTTGGAAATGGACATTTTAGTATAATATATGATTTTACAGTTTTAATTGCACTAAATTCCTTCAAGTTCTGAGGAAATTCAATATTTTATAACCCAGTAATGTTTATTACCACATTATATCATTGTTCCTAAACAACCTGCATTTGAAACAGCAATTGTATAATTACAGCAAAGTCTTTTTCTTGCCCATTTAAATGTTTAGTAGTGTTATTTCATAAAATAATCATTTCCAGACATTTAGTTTAACACCATGAAATTTTGTTTTCAAATTAGAAGTATTTTAAAAACATATTAATAATTGCACTCATTCCAAATACTAGCAATGTAATAGTCAAAATCCTTCAAGCTAGGCTTCAACAGCATGTGAACCAAGAACTTCCAGATGTACAAGCTAGATTTAGAAAAGGCAGAAGAATCAGAGATCAAATTGCCAACATCTGTTGAGTCATAGAAAAAGCAAGATAATGCCAGATAAACACCTATATCTTCTTCATTGGATATGCTAAAGCCTTTGACTGTGTGGATCACAACAAACTGGAAAATTCTTAAAGAGATGGGAAAACCAGACAACCTTACCTGCCTCCTGAGAAACCTGTATGCAGGTCAGGAAGCAACAATTAGAACCAGACATGGAACAATGGACTGGTTCAAAATCGGGAAAAGAGTAGGTCAAGGCTGTAAAGTGTCACCCTGCTTATTTAACTTATATGCAAAGTACATGATGTGAAATACCAGACTGGATGAAACACAAGATGGACTCAAGATTGCTGGGAGAAATATAAAAAACCTGAGATATGCAGATGACACCACAGTAATGGCAGAAAGAGAAGAGGAACTAAAGAGACTCTTGATGAAAGTGAAAAAGGAGAGTGAAAAATTTGACTTAAAACTCAACAATTAGAAAACTAAGATCATGGTATCTGGTCCCATAACTTCATGGCAAATAGATGGGGAAACAGTGGAAGCAGTGACAGATTTTATTTTGGGGGGTTTCAAAATCACTGCACATGGTGACTGCAGCCATGAAATTAAAAGACACTTGCTCCTTGGAAGAAAAGCTATGACCAACCTAGACAGCATATTAAAAAGCAGAGATATTGCTTTGCCCACAAAGATCCATTTAGTCAAAGGTATGGTTTTTCTAGTAATCATGTATTGATGTGAAAGTTGGATTATAAAGAAAGCTGATAAAGAAGACTCTTGAGAATCCCTTGGACTTCAAGGATATCAAACCAGTCAATCCTAAAGTTAATCAGTCCTGAATATCCATTGGAAGGATTAATGCTGAAGCTCCAACACTATGGCCACCTGATGTGAAGAACTGATTCATTGGAAAAGACCCTGATGCTGGGAAAGTTTGAAGGTGGGAGGAAAAGGGAACAACAGAGGATGAGGTGGTTGATGGCATCACCAACTTGATGGACATGAGTTTGAGCAAGCTCTGGGAATTGATTATAGACAGGGGAACCTGGCGAGCTGCAGTCCATGGGGTTACAAAGAGTCGAACACGACTGAATGACTGAACTGAAACCTAGACAGTGTGTTAAAAAACAGAGACATTACATTGGCCACAAAAGTCTGTATAGTCAAAGCTAAGATGTTTCCAGTAGTAAGGTACAGATCTGAGAAATGGACCATAAACACTGAAGAATTGATGCTTTTGAACTGCTGTGGTGAAGGAGACCCTTGACAGTTCCTTGGACAGCAAGATCAAGCCAGTCAAAGCTGGTGAAACCAATCAAATCAGGAAATCAACTCTGAATGTTCATTGGAAGGACTGATCCTGAAGCTGAAGTTCCAGTACTTTGGCCACCTAATGCAAAGAGCCAACTCATTGGAAAAGACCCTGATGCTGGGAAAGATTCAGTACAGGAGGAGAAGTGGATGACAGAGGATGAGATCGTTTGATGGCATCATTGACTCAAGAGACATGAGTCTGAACAAACTCCAGAAGATAGTGAAGGACAGGGCAGCCTGGAAGGCTGCAGTCAATGGGGTTGCAAAGAGTCAGACATGACTTAACAGCAATTAATAATTTGATGTTATCAATTGGAGTGAATAGATTAATGGAGGAAAAAGGATTTATGAGAATGAGAGGAGAAAGAATATGTAAAAGCACACAGAACAAAAAGGTGACAGGAAACAGAAAGTGTAATAGTGACCAGCAATTATGTATTTCTTTGTGCCACTGTGATTGTAGTTATCTTGCCCTATTTCTCACAAAATTTCCAAATATCTATAATACATGCATAAACAAACTGTGGTCTGTCAAGAAAATTGAAATTTTCAGTTATATTAGTCAGTGTTTTCAGAAGAAACAAAACCTAAAAGATAGATACATAGAGATGAATACACAGAGATGTGTGTATATATATATATATAAATTTATGATAAGGGATGGGTTTCTGTGCTTAGAAAGGGTAAGACTTCCCACCATCTGTAAGCTGGAAGCCCAGGAAATCCAGTGGTATAGAGAACCAGAGAATGCAATGCTATGAGTCCCAGCCCAAGATTATGGCCCAGGATTAAGGGGTTAGTGGGGTAAGACCCAGTCTGAGTCTGCAGGCCTATGGATGAGGTGCATCGACATCAGAGGGCCAGAGAAAACAGATATTCCAGCTTAAGCAGAGAGCACAGTCACCCTTCTACTCTTGTGTTCTATTCAGATCCATAACAGATTAGGTGATGCCAACTAGAGTCAGTGAGGGCAGTTTTTATGTAGTCTCATGATTCAAGCACTAGACTCTTCTGGAAATACCTGACACACAGAGACCTGATATATCCCAACTTAATGCTTTACCAGCTATCTGCAATCCATTAGATTAGATAATATTAAAAGCTATAAAACACAGCAGTTGTCCAAATTTATATGCCTAATATTACTTATGCCTTGTATAATCTTTTCCAGTTTCTCAACATTATTTTCCTGAAGATATAAAGCAGAATTCTTAATAACATTTCTCAATTAATGAATCTATTCATGGATGTTGAATGAGACATAAAAGTATGTCCTATAAATATAAGCCCACTGACCAAAATAGTATAGCACTCGAGAAACAAAGAGGAATAGATTTTAGCCTACTGTATACAGTATGAAAAAGGGAAATATTATTGAAAAGAAAAACAGAAAAATGTGTGTCCACTTCCATCCCCAGTCAGATACTCTAGTAGTAAACCTATCCAAATCTGTCCTACACTGAACTGTAGGAGCTCAACTCAGTGCAGAAAAAGGAGCTGAGAGCTGTGAATTATATCCTGGAATGTGTAAGCTGCTTTGGGAAAAATGATGTCAATGACAAAAAGAGCCTATCAAGAAGTGTGGCCAAGAGAGTAACAATAATTTTAAATTCACAATAGCAAGACACAGAAAAGAGTAAGAGCTTATCTCATATGCTTCAATATAAATAATCAATGTCTGAAAAGGAAGACAATCCAAATATATTCACAAAATGTAAACTAAATAAATGGCCATTCTGACAGTAAATATTGATTAAAAGTTGTTTGCCAGTACTTTTACAGACTTACATATAAGGAATTATTCCTTCAGAAAGCCTGTGTACTGTGTATACAAAGGAATGATAACAGCTGTGCCTAGAAAAATATCTAAACCTATTTCTCTGAATTCAAGGGTGAGTAAACAGGAAACAAAACTACACATGATAAAATCTGCAAAATCTCAGAAAAGCCTACAAAGGCCAAGGCAAAGTAGATATCTGGAAATAGATGTCTTACAAAGTGGAAGCAATTATGTTTAACTAAACTTTATTGAGTAGCTAATAAGCACTGGATATTGTAGGACACAGTGAGGAAGATCCACTAAGTCTCAGCTCTCAGGGACTCACTATACAGGATCTCATCAAGCTCTGGAAAGACAAATATTCCCACAGAACACAGGGAAATTCATGGTGAAGAGATGCTGCATTAAAAGGATGGAGATAAAGTAATGTCTGATTTAGAGAGGAAAAGAGAACAGTGAGTTAACATCAGCAAGATGTTAGAATTGGAGAATCTAGCCCTCATCCCCCATCCCACACCCTGTTAAAAACACCGATTTTAATAACTGCCTATGAACAAGAATTACCTTCAAGGAAGCCTGAAGATCCCAGCACTTGAAGAGCAAACCATTGAGAGTAGACACTCTGAAGGGGTAAGAAGTTTCACTTTACCTGTGTAATAGTTTCACTTTACCTGTAAGACCCCATCACCCAAAAGCCAAGAAAGGTACTCTTCGTCGGCACTCTTTCCCGCTGAGAAAATGAAGAACGAAGTGACCACCCACATTCCCCAGTACTGTGGATTTTGCCCCAATAACCCAATTCTGCGTCACCCCACCTAGACTACTAAGGGGATCAGCATAACTGAAGAGTCTGGGGACAACCAGGAGCAGAGAAAAAGCACAAAAGCTCACAACAAATAGTTTGTGGATCTCAACAGTCATAGATCCTACGACTTACTCATGGGCTCCCTCAAGAACAGTGCACAAAAGGGGCCTCCCATCTGAGGATGCCGGCATCCAGCTATCAGCAAGCCCAGCACCCTGCACTACCTGCAGTGGGAGGCAGGTGCCCACAGAAAGGCAGTCTGTGCAGAGGCTTGCATGAGCTCCTCCAGACAGCCACAGATAGCAGCAGCTGGGCTTTGCTTCCCTGGGTGAAGATATACAATCGGGGCCCTTCAGGGCATTGACCTAGAGAAAATAAACCAGAGGCTCTCAGTGCCAGTCCTGACTTTGTGGGACAGAGAGAAGACACAGAGTCCTAGAACTTCCTTTCCAAGATGAAGCAAGAGAAGTAGAGCTGCCACAGCTGAAGCAAACGTCTGAGAGACCAAAAACTGGATTTATAATTATGAGTTACCAAATACTAGGAACTTATGGAGCTTGTGTACTTAGTCGGTCAGTCATGTCCAACTCTTTGCGACCCCACGGACAGTAGTCTACTAGGCTCCTCCATCCATGGGATTCTCCAGGCAAGAATACTGGAGTGGGTTATCATTTCCTTCTCCGGGAGATCTTCCCGACCCAGACATCGAACCCGGGTCTCCCGCATTGCCGGCAGACGCTTTACCCTCTGAGCCCCCAGGGAAGCCCAAGTGGAGCTTACACTCTGCTAAATATATTCATTACACCAGTAAGTCTTATCAATAATCTTGTCAAAGTGGTATAACCTGTTCCATCTAGTAGATGAACAAAATGAGACTCATAAAAGTGGCATTACTAAGTAAGTCCATAGGTTAAAAGGGACAGCAAGGAAATCTGAAGGCAAAACATTTTAGATTTAAACTCAAAACCTTTACTTTCAACTTCGGTGGCATATATTCTCAAATAATAGCAAATCGGTGTTTGATGGAAGTAGCGAAGAAGAAGAAACAATTCTGATTAGGACCGGATATTGGAGTCTCCTATGATGGAATAGTTCGGAATCTGTGATTCAAACAATGCAGAGTCATTGGAATTTAAAGCAGGGAGCAGATATAATCAAACACATTAATTAAATAAAATTATATTACATCACATCATCATGTTGTTACATGTATCATACTGGAAGATATTAGAATCATAAACCACAATACTGAGAGAAGGAAAGGACAGAGGAGAGTCTTGAGAGTGGCAGCAGAGACGGGGAAAGCCCTGGATAGCCCGAGTAGGGGGGGAGTTGTCTGCTGTCCCAGAGACGACTGTGCTTTCTGTCATGTAAGCAGCTGATTTTTACAGGACTCCCCTGAGTGATGAAAAATGAAGCTAGTTATTTCAAACTATGGTGTAGGTAAATTACAGTTTTTAAATTCCAAACTGGTAGAATTTAGGTCAGAAAAAAAAGAATATAAAAGAAAAATATTACTTCTGGAATTTACTTGTATATTTTTTATATATAAGTCTATTCCCTGATATTTTCCATGACATTTTAAAGTTCTCAAATTCAATGTTTGGGGAATTGGCAATATTATATTATATACACAAATTTGCTTCCAGATTCAGTTTCTTGGTTACAATCCTCATTCAACCACTTGCTAGCTGTATTGCTTTGAGAAGGTTACAGGATATTTCTAACTTTCAGTGAAGCTGCAGGTGGTTGTTGTGAAGGTTAAATTAAATAGTGTGGAGCAAGCAATAAACATATAGCTGGCATAATCACAGCCAAAAAATGCTGTAAGTAGTCTTTTCAATATGCTATATACAGTCAATCCACTTTTCTTGAGATTTAACTCATATTTACTTTCATTTTGTCAACAAAAAAGTTAATAAATTAATTTGTTCAACAAATACTTATTGAGTCCCCATATATGTGGCAGTCACTAGGAATCAAGGAAAATAAGTTTTCAGTTCAGTTCAGTTCAGTTCAATAGCTCAGTCATGTAAAGCTCTTTGCGATCCCATGAATCGCAGCACACCAGGCCTCCCTGTCCCTTACCAACTCCCGGAGTTTACTCAAAACTCATGTCCATTGAGTCGGTGACGCCATCAAGCCATCTCATATTCTGTCCTCCCCTTCTCCTCCTGCCCCCAATCCCTCCCACCATCAGGGTATTTTTCAACGAGTCAACTCTTCCCATGAGGTGGCCAAAGTATTGGAGTTTCAGCTTCAGCATCAGTCCTTCCAATGAACACCCATGACTGATCTCCTTCAGGATGGGCTGGTTGGATCTCCTTGCAGTCCAAGGGACTCTCAAGAGTCTTCTCCAACACCATAGTTCAAAAGCATCAATTTTTCGGTGCTCAGCTTTCTTCACAGTCCAACTCTCACATCCATACATGACCACTGGAAAAACCATAGCCTTGACCAGATGGACCTTTGTTGGCAAAGTATTGTCTCTGCTTTTTTAATATGCTATCTAGGCTGATCATAACTTTCCTTCCAAGGAGTAAGCATCTTTTAATTTCATGGCTGCAGTCACCATCTGCAGTGGTTTTGGAGCCCAGAAAAATAAAGCCTGACACTGTTTCCACTGTTTCCCCATCTATTTCTCATGAGGTGATGGGACCAGATGCCATGATCTTAGTTTTCTGAATGTTGAGCTTTAAGCCAACTTTTTCACTCTCCTCTTTCACTTTCATCAAGAGGCTTTTTAGTTCCCCTTCACTTTCTGCCATAAGGGTGGTGTCATCTGCATAGCTGAGGTTATTGATATTTCTCCTGGCAATCTTGATTCCAGCTTGTGCTTCTTCCAGCCCAGCGTTTCTCATGATGTACTCTGCATATAAGTTAAATAAGCAGGGTGACAATATACAGCATTGACATACTCCTTTTCCTATATGGAACCAGTCTGTTGTTCCATGTTCAGTTCTAACTGTTGCTTCCTGACCTGCATATAGGTTTCTCAAGAGGTGGGTCAGGTGGTCTGGTATTCCCATATCTTTAAGAATTTTCCAGTTTATTGTGATCCACACAGTCAAAGGCTTTGGCATAGTCAATAAAGCAGAAATAGATGTTTTTCTGAAACTCTCATTGTTTTTCAGTGATCCAGCAGATGTTGGCAATTTGATCTTTGGTTCCTCTGCCTTTTCTAAAACCAGCTTGAACATCTGGAATTTCACGATTCCGTATGCTGAAGCCTGGCTTGGAGAATTTGAAGCATTACTTTACTAGTGTGTGAGATTAGTGCAATTGTGTGGTAGTTTGAGCATTGTTTGGGACTGCTTTTCTTAGGGATTAGAATGAAAACTGACCTTTTCCAGTCCTGTGGCCACTGCTGAGTTTTCCAAATTTGCTGGCATATTGAGTGCAGCATTTTCCCAGCATCATCTTTCAGGATTTGAAATAGCTCAACTGGAATTCCATCACCTCCACTAGCTTTGTTCGCAGAGATGTTTTCTAAGGCCCACCTGACTTCACATTCCAGGATGTCTCGCTCTAGGTGAGTGATCACACCTTTGTGATTACCTGAGTTGTGAAGATCTTTTTTCTACAGGTCTTCTGTGTATTCTTGCCACCTCTTAATATATCTTCTGCTTCTGTTAGGTCCATACCATTTCTGTCCTTTTTCGAACCCATGTTTGCATGAAATGTTCCCTTGGTTTCTTTAATTTCCTTGAAGATCTCTAGTCTTTCCCATTCTGTTGCTTTCCTCTATTTCTTTTCATTGATGGCTGAGGAAGACTTTCTTATCTCTCTTGGCTATCTTTGGAACTCTGCATTCAAATGGAAATATCTTTCCTTTTCTCGTTTGCTTTTCACTTCTCTTCTTTTCACAGCTATTTGTAAGGCTTCCTCAGACAACCATTTTGCCTTTTTGCATTTCTTTCCATGGGGATGATCTTGATCCCTGTCTCCTGTACAATGTCACGAACCTCTGTCCATAGCTCATCAGGCTCTCTGTCTATCAGATCTAGTCCCTTAAATCTATTTCTCACTTCAACTGTATAGTCATAAAGGATTTGATCTAGGTCATACCTGAATGGTCTACTGGTTTTCCCTACTTTCTTCAATTTAAGTCTGAATTTAGCAATAAGGAGTTCATGATCTGAGTTTTAAAAAGAGAAAAATATTGTCCTTAGTGTACCATAGTTATTTATGAAGTGTATTAAAGTTTAGTCACTGGGAAGAACTTCTAGAAGGGCATATGAGCACCTACAAAAGTCTACTCCTCTTTAAAAACATTGAGAAATTGGCAGAAAACTATCAAAATCAACTTTCAGTACTCTGGGAATTAGCCAAAGGTTTGCAGTAATCCAAGAAACATTTATTAAAGAAAAAGAACTGCAAAAGAAATAGCAAGTGTTACAACATTTTAAATTGTCCTATTCTCATTATTCCATTACCAGCATCATGGTAGTCTCAAAAACAAACAACAGCAAAAATAAACTAGCCTCACAATCACAATAGCTGTGAAAACCAATAGCCAAGCATCCTTATATAAAACAGAACAGGTTAAGAGCTCCACCGAAGTCCCAGTCCCAAGGGATTGTCAGCACTTGTCCTGTAGGGCAATTCATTGAAAGTCCTAATTATTGGGTGCATCTTAACTGATCTGACAAAGGTTTTTTTCACTGTGAGTAAACAGTCTTTTGCTTGTGTACATCTTATTAATAAAATAACCAGCACTTATCCCACATCACAGATGACTGAGGAGGAGTACTCAAAAATAAAGCCAAAGAAAAATGTGCATATGAGACTCTGAAATCTGAGATTTGTACTGGGAATCTGAAAGTCTTCGGGCATGTGCAAGGCTATATATGCCAGGAATAACCTGACAAGGCCTGGATATCTCATCTCTGGCTGTTACTGAGGCTCTGCTCAAGCAGGAATTGAACACAAAGGCTAAGATGGAAATTACATGATAGAGTCTTAAAGCCAGACTCCAAACATATACCCAGCCCTTCCAAATAAAAACTAGAAGACAGTAGATTAAGACAAGGAAACATCTGTCCAGTTATGACCTGGCAATTTAACCAACTGAACTGAGGCCACAGATGACACAGAATATAGACTTTACAGACTGTAGGAAAGCTTCCAAATAAACAAGAAGCAGGAGCAGCAAAAACAACAAGCAGCAGCAAGAGCAAATAAACTGGAGAATAAACTGGATAATGTGACTTAAAAAATTACTAAATTACACTATTTAGCATGTCTAGATTTAACAAAAAAGAAAAAAAAAGTCATATAAAAGATAGGAAAGCATGGTCTAAAACACAATAATTAAATTAATAAAACTGTCCTTGAGTTGCCCAGATGTTGGACTTACTAGTAAAAGACATTTGAAGCATTGCTTTACTAGCCTGTGAGATGAGTGCAATTGTGTGGTAGTTTGGCCACTGCTGAGTTTTCCAAATTTGCTGGCATATTGAATGTAGCACTTTCCCAGCATCATCTTTCAGGATTTGAAATAGCTCAACTGGAATTCCATCACCTCCACTAGCTTTGTTCATAGTGATGCTTCCTAAGGCCCACTTGACTTCACATTCTTTCTTGAAGAGATCTCTAGTCTTTCCCATTCTGTTGTTTTCCTCTATTTCTTTGCGTTGATTGTCGAGAAAGACTTTCTTATCTGTCCTGGCTATTCTTTGGAACTCTGCCTTCAAATGGCAATATCTTTCCTTTTCTCCTTTGATTTTTGCTTCTCATCTTTCCACAGCTATTTGTTAGGTCTTTAATCCACTTGAGTTTATCTTTGTGTATGGTGATAGGATGTGTACTAATTTCATTATTTTACATGTAGCTGCCCATCTTCCCCAGCATCAATTACTGAAGAGACTTTCTTTGCTCCATTGTATATTTTTGCCTCCTTTGTCAAAGATAAGGTGCACTTAGATGCATGGGCTTATCTCTGGACTTTCTATCTTGTTCCATTGATCTATATTTCTGTTTTTGTGCCAGTGTCATACTGTCTTGACTGGAGTCTTTTGTGTTTCCACTACAAGTTGGGAATTTTTGTTGTCGTTGTTGTTCTAGTTCTGTGAAAAATGTTTTGGTAATCTGATAGGGATCGCATTGAATATGTAGATTGGATCCGGTAGTATAGTCATTTTCACAAAATTGATTCTTCCAACCCAGGAACCATGGAATGTTTCTCCAACTTAAACGTTTTTGCACAGCAAAGGAAACTATAAACAAGGTGAAAAGACAACCCTCATGATGGGAGAAAATAATAGCAAATGAAACAACTGATAAAGGATTAATTTCCAAAATATACAAGCAGCTCAATACCAAAAATAAATAAATAAATAAATAAACAACCCAATCAAAAAGTGGGCAAAAGTTATAAACAGACATTTCTCAAAAAAAAAAAAAGAAAAAAAAATCATACAGATGACCAATAAACACTTGAAAAGATGATCAACATAGCTCATTATTAGAGAAATGCAAATCAAAACTGCAATGAGATATCACTTCACACCTGTCAGAATGGGCACCATCAAAAAATCTACAAACAATAAATGCTGGAAAAGATGTAGAGAAAAGGGAACCCTCCTGCACTCTTGGTGGGAATGCAAACTGATACAGTCAGTATGGAAGACATTATAAAGATTCCTTAAAAACTAGTAAGTCTACCATATGACACACCAATCCCACTACTAGGCATATATTCTGTGAAAACCTTAACTGAAAAACACACATGCACCCCAGTGTTCATTGCAGCACTGTTTACAATAGCTAGGACGTGGAAGCAACCTAGATATCCATTGACAAATGAAAGGATAAAGAAACAGTGGTGCATATATTACTCAGCCACAAAAAGAAATGCATTTGAGTCAGTGCTAATGAGTTAAAGAACCTAGAGCCTACTATACCAAGTGAAGTAAGTCAGAAACAGAAAAACAAATAGTGTATATTAACACATAAATGTGGAGTCTAGAAAAGATGGTGCTGATGAACCTATTTGCAGGACAGCAATGGAGACGCAGACATAGAGAACAGACATATGGACACGGGGAGGGGGGCAGGAAGAAGAGGATGGGATGAACAGAGAGAGTAGAACAGAAACATATACACTACCATATGTAAAATAGATAGCCAGTGGGAATTTACTGCATGACTCAGGGGACACAAACCAGGAATCTGTGTCCGCCTGGAGGGGTGGGATTGGGTGGGAGGTGGGAGGGAGGTTCAAGAGGTAAGGGACATATCTATACCTATGGCTGATTGATGTTGATGTATGGCAGACACCAACACAATTTTGTAAAGCTATTATCTTTCAATTCAAAGCAAATATATATATATATATATATTTCACATAATTAATTTTTCCTTTGAAAATTGAAATCTCCTGACAGTCCAGTTGTTAGGACTCAGTGCTCTCATTTATGAGAGCTGGGGTTCAATTCCTGATCGGGGTACTGAGATCCCACAAGTCTTATGGTACAGTGTGGGGGAGGGGGTGGTGGGCTTGGGACATGTCTTTGGGACTTGTCTGGCCACCCAGTGGTTAAGACTCAGCCTTCTAATGCAAGAAGGCATGGGTTCGATCCCTGGCCAGGGAACTAAGATCTCATGTGCCACATGGCCTAAATAAATAAACAGGATTTTTAAAAAATCTTTCAGATAAATCTTACACTCATAAATGGAACTGTAAACATGCTTTGTTTCTATGAAGTTAACATTGCATGTTTTTATTTACAAGTTTTTTCTCCAATTATTGCCAGTGTTTTCTCTCCATATCAGGTAATTGACTTACTTTGCAGCAGTGTGTTTACTTCACAGTTACTCTTCATTGAACACTTTTTAAATGTATTCCATTTTTCTCTTATTAGAATTTGCCAAATTATCCTGTTAAGCATTATTTCAAACTGATTTTTAAAGGCCTCTGGTATATCAGTTTCTTCACTCTATTGATTTCATTATGTATTAGTTCAACCTATCAATATAAACCCATCAAAATGCTGTTTTTTCCTAGCTTTGCAGCATCACTTTTGGTATAATTAACAGAAGTATTTGCAACCCTAGAATTTGCTCCAATTTTCAGTATAACAAGCAATTGCTTCTTGGATCTATTACTTGTTTTCTATTGAGAGTTTATTTTCTAAGTTAATGATTTGGCTGACCACTTTTAAACACAGGAAGAAATAAAGCTGTGGATTCTTTAAATGCTGAGCCTTTACATTCTGAGGGAAGCCCATCGGGAAGATATCCATGTGATGGTGGCAGTGATTTAGTCGCTAACTCGTGTCCGGCTCTTGCGATCCTGTGGACTGTAGCCTGTCAGGCTTCTCTGTCCGTGGGATTCTCCAGGCAAGAATGCTGGAGTGGGCTGCCATTTCCTTCTCCAGGGGATCTTCCCAACCCAGGAATTGAACCCGGGTCTCCTGCATTGCAGGCAGATGATTTACCAACTGAGCTATGAGGGAAGACCTATACATAGATGTATTTCCACAAATGAAAACAGTTTCAATGTCCAATGATGAAAATTTGGTTAAGTAATGCAGAGTCAATAGCTATATTATAATCTGATATGAAAATATTAAGTATCATCTTGTAAGGAGTATATAAAATATAGTGATGGATAAAATATTATATTTTTTGAGCCTCATGGCTCAGTGGTAAAGAATTCTCCTGCCAATACAGGAGACATGGATTTGATCCATGGGTTGGGAAGATTCACTGGAGAAGGAAATATTCTCCAGGAAATCCCTGGAGAAGGAAATGGCAACCCACTCCAGTATTCTTGCCTGGGAAATTCCATGGACAGAGGAGCCTGGTGGGCTACAGTCCAAGGGGTCACAAAAGAGTTGTACAAATGTAGTGACTAAACAACAACCAAATATGAAAAAAAAAAATACATGTACATGATATGATCTATTAAACACTATTATAATCACACCTATATAAATTTAGCTAAGAATTATAATTCTTTCCAGATTATTTTTAATTTCATTTTCCATAGCTTGTACTTGACCATAGGTGTTTAATAAAAATTTTTTAAAACAGTTCTAATATATATATATAGTATATATATATTGTATATATTGTACATATACAATATTGTATATATATATAGTATATATATAATGTGTATATATATATATGTAAATAAAAAATGCAAGAGAGTTTAATCTTTTTTCTTGTTCACATAATTCTACTCAATTTTATCTATAGTTTGTATGGTTAAGTTTAAGGAAAAAAATATTCTTAGTTTGTGAAAATCATTTGCTTTCTTTTAATAAGCAGAACCTATATTTTTCCATCTATCTACTTCTGCTTCATTGACTATGTTAAAATCTTTGATTGTGCGGATCATAACACACTGTGAAAAATTTTTAAAGAGATGTGGATATCAGACTATCTTACCCACCACCTGAGAAAACTGTGTGCAGGTCAAGAAGCAACAGTTAGAACTGGACATGGAACAATGGACTGGTTCCAAATTGGGAAAGATGTATGTCAAGGCTGTATATTGTCACCCTGCTTATTAACTTATATGCAGAATACATCATGTGAAATGCCAGGCTGGATGAAGCAAAAGCTTGGATCAAGATTGCTGGGAGAAATATCAATAACCTCAGAGATGCAGATGACCCCACCTTTATGACAGAAAGTGAAGAAGAACTAAAGAGCCTCTTGATGAAAGTGAAAGAGGAGGGTGAAAAACTTGGCTTAAGGCTCAACATTCAGAAATCTAAGATCACAGAAACTGGTCCTATCACTTCATGGCAAAAAGATAGAGAAACAATGGAAACAGTAACAGGCTTTATAGTCTTGGACTCCACAATCATGGCAGATGGTGACTGTAGCCATGAAACTGAAGGATGATTGTTCCTTGGAAGAGAAGCTATGACCAACTTAGACTGCATATTAAAAAGCAGACATTACTTTGCAGACAAAAGTCCGTGTAGTCAAAGCTATGGTTTTTCCAGTACTCATGTATGGATGTGACAGTTGGACCATAAAGAAGGCTGAGTGATGAAGAATTGATGCTTTTGAAATGTGGTTTGGAGAAGACTCTTGAGAGTCCCTTGGACTGCAAGGAGATCAAACCAGTCAATTCTAAAAGAAATCAATCCTGAATATTCATTGGAAGGACTGATGCTGAACTGCCAATACTTTGGTTACCTGATGCGAAGGGCTGTCTCACTGGAAAAGACCCTGATGCTGGAAATGATTGAAGGCAGGAGGAGAAGGGGATGACAGAGGATTAGATGTTTGGATGGCATCACTGACTCAGTTGCCATGAGTTTAAGCAAGCTCCAGGAGATGGTGAAGGACAGGGTAGACTGAAGTCCAAGGGATCACAAAGATTCAGACATGACTGAGTGACTGAACAACAAAAATACCTCTCTAGTTAGAAGAAATCTTCCTCTAAGAAAATTTTTCCTAATTGTATATTGATACTGTATTGAGTTTCTGAACCCCCATGATTATACCAGTTAAATAAAGCAGTGCTAGAAATGTTAAAATTGTGTCCCTTTAAGACTGAAGATGCAAAGTAGTGGGGCTTTCCTGGTGGCTCAGTGGGAAAGAATCTGCCTACAATGTAGGAGATGCTTGTTCTATTCCTGAATGTGGAAGATCCCCTGGAGGAGGGCACAAAAACCCTCTCCAGTATTTTTGCCTCAGGAATTCCATGGACAGCGGAGCCTGACAGAATACAGTCCATAGGGTCTCAAAGAGTTGGACATGACTGAAACAACTTAGCAAGAATGCATACAGTGTGCTGGGCTTCCCTAGTGGCTCAGTGGTAAAGAATCCACCAGCAATACAGGAGAAACAGGTTTTATCCCTGGGTCACAGAGATAAAGAAAATGGCAAACCACTCCAGAATTCTTTCCTGGTAAATCCTACGGACAGAGGAATCTCACAGTCTACAGTCCATAGGGTCGCAAAAGAAGCCGGATAGGACTTAGCAACTAAACAAAAACAATATGCGAGGCTGTTAAATGCATATTTGTCTTTTCTTCTGTTTAGTATAGCAATACTTTAGTATAACAGGAATCTTGCATTTGAGGGGCTTGACTGAGTGTGAATTAGTGATATAAAAGAAGCGAAAGAGTTTTAGAGACAAAATCACATTATATTACTCAGAGCTGGAGGACTTCAGTAGAAAATTTGCTAATGCAAAAGCCAAAGACGATTTCTCCATTTTGAAGCTGTCACCAGATGAAAATACAAATTTGTTCATAAATTCTGATAACGCATTCAGGGCAGTCAAAATGCATGTAATAAAGTCTGTACTGTCTCATTTAGTAGTTTGCACCTTGAAAACACCTAAGGAATTGTGCATATATTAATCATTATATAACATAAAAATGACATATAAGAATCCTATATATGTCATATATAAATATAACATAAAATGTATGTAAATGCAAATAAATATATTCCTGAAAATAAAACATTGAATCCTAAAAATCTTAAATTTTTGTGGTCAGGTAATTTAAGACATCTTTGAAACAGGGGTAAGGTAGCAATATGTTTATAAAGTAAAACTGTCTTTCTTTTAAGTTAGAAAGAAGGAATGGTCTTTTAGTATTGGAATTAACATCAGTTTAAAATTCATATTTTTATTTTATATTTCATCAAAATGTAAAATAAATGCATTGATATATAATAATAAATATATTATTAGAAATATAATGATTAAAAATAATAAAGCTATTTGTGAATCAAATTTCAAAATTATTATCCCTAAAACTATTATCCATTTTGGAGTACAGAGGGGTCAGAAGGATATTAAGCATGAACTCCTCATATTAGTACTTTTATTTTTCTTTTTTTAAGTTCAGAGATGTTATGTGTTATGGAGAGAGATGGATCACATGATATGGACAGCTTCACCCTCAGTTCTGATGTTTCAACTTTTTCCAAAACTAGCTTAAATAATCTTAAATATGTGGTAATCATTTTAGGAAAGCAGGGCATATGTTCTCAGAAAATATAGATTAACTTTAACCCAGATCTAACTGATTAATATTAAAATAAAAAAAAGAGCAGATGATTAGAATTACTTTTCTCAACTTTAGTGAAATATAACTCACACATAATATTGTGTAAGTTTAAGGTATACTATGTGTACACTTGGTTTGATATGATTATATATTAAAAATGATCAACACCATAATGTTAACACCTGACATCTGCATAACCTCATATAATCACCAATTCTTGATTATCTTAAGAAAATTTACAATGTGCCTTCTTAGCAACTTCAAAAGTGTGATACAGTATTACTAACTTGATAATTATGCTGTACATTAGGTCTCAAGAATTTATTAATCTTATAGCTAGAAGTTTGTACTCTGACTAACTCATCCCCATTTCCCACATCCCCAAGCACCTGGTAATTACTTTTTAAGGCTCTGTTTCTATGTATTCAGCTCCTTAGGATTTCACCTATAAGTCATATCATACAATCTGCATCTTTCTCTGACTTACCTTACTGAATATAGTATAATATCAATTTTCTTTTCTCCACCAATCATTTATTTATATAAGTATCAATTTTTGGATCCATCCATGTTGTCACAAATGGGAGAATCTCCTCCCTCATGGCTGAACAACATCCCATTATGTTTGTGTGTGTGTATCTCTCTCTCTCTCAATATATACATATCTATATATAATATATGAATGTAAAACTCATCATTATTTAATCACCCATAGATTTACACTTGGGTTGCTTCTTTATCTTGGCTATTGTGAATAAGGCTGAAATAAAAATGGAAATGCAGATATATCTTTGATATCCAGTTTTCATATTCTTTGCCTATATACCCAGAAGTGGAATTGCTAGATCATATGGTGCTTCTATTTTTTGTTTGTTTGTTTATGTGTTTGTTTTTTAAATAAAACATATGTTTAATCAAGTAATACATGAAAAAATTATTTGCTGTTGTTCAGTGTCTCACTTGTGTCCAACACTTTGTGACCCATAAACTGCAGCACTCCGAGGTTCCCTGTCCCTCACTATCTCCCAGAGCTTGCTCAAAATCATGGCCACTATGTCTATGACACCATCCAACCATCTCATCCCCTGTCGCCCCTCCTCCTCCTGCCCTCAATCTTTCCCAGCATCAAGGTCTTTTCCAATGATTTGGTTCTTCACATCAGGTGGCCAAAGTATTGGCAGTTCAGCATCAGTCCTTCCAAAGAATATTCAGGATTGATTTCCTTTAGGATTGACAGGTTTGATCTTGCTGTCCAAGGGACTCTATTTTTATGTTCTCTATTGTAGCTGTACCAATTTACATTCCCACCAACAGTGCACAAAGAATCCTTTTGCTCCACACCCTCACCAACACTGATCTCCTAAATTTTTGATGATAGCCATTGAAATAGGTGTGAATAGCTCATTTGGTTTTGTAATGTATTTCCCTGATATGCATTGCATATCATGATTAGTGATATTGAGCACATTTTCATATATGTATTGGCCAATTTGATATCTTCATTGGAAAAATGTCCATGTGATTCCTCTATTCAATTTGTAGTCTTTTTTTTTTTTTTTTTGTCAATGAGTAGTATATATTTTCTGTATTTTTTTTCAGATATATGGCTTGCAATTTTTTCATTCCAGAGGTTGCCTTTGCATTTTGTTGATGCTTTTGCTGCCTGCTCAGAAGCATTTTTTAAGTAAAAAGCACTGTTTTTAAACAAAAGATGGTTAGTAATCACACTAAAGTGTATACTCTCCCTATATCTATATACATACATATTCAAGTATTTTTAATTTTTATTTAAAATATGCCTAAGTTATCATAGTTTATCCTTAGTCTACAGTTTACATTTATTTTTTTTTTTGTATATTTATATATATATTTTTTTTTTATTTTTTTTTCCAGTGGGTTTTGTCATACATTGATATGAATCAGCCATGGATTTACATGTATTCCCAATCCCGATCCCCCATTAATTTCAAATATTTTTATATTACAGATTGATCATGAAGATATTGAAGAGTGTCTATGTAAACTGCTGCCAGTTTCCCCTATTATTCATACCTTACATTAAACTGATTCATTTGTTACAATTAATGAACCACTACTGATGCTAATTTCTCTATGGTAGTGCTAGCAGAAGCACCAGTACTAGCAGCAGTAGTAATCAAATCCTTCATTTATTCACATTTCCTTAGCTTCCAGCCACTATCTTTTTGCTATTCTGGGATCCTATTCAGAATGCATTTATTCATGTCGCATTTATTCATCATGTTTCCCTGGATTTCTCTTGTCTGTGACAATTTCTCTGACTGCCCATAATATTTATTAATTTGACTTTTTGAGAACTACTGGTCAAGTACTCTATTGAATGTCCTTCAATAGCTATTTTAACTTTTTTTTTACTCAGGATATTTTCTCTTCTCCACCATTCATTCATTTATATAACTATCAATTTATGGATATTCGTTTAACACATTGTATTATAATCAATTAATTCTGCGTTTAGTTGCTAAAATTACTGGCTATTAGGAGGCTTTCAGTTCACTCCTGTGTGACTTTGACATGCCCTCATCATGTAAGTGAGAGGGTAACAGATAGAAAGGCTGGAAGTCCCCAAGCAGCAGGAGGAAATAGGCTACAAACACAGATTTTCTTTTCTTCCCCCTCTTCTCTGTTGACAAAACTGTTTCTGCCTAAGACTAACTTTTGTTTTTTTTTTTTCCCCCCTCAAACCTTGGACTGATAATGGCTCAACAAACCAGTATTCAAGTCAACTGTTTTATGGCTGGGGGATGACACACCTCATGCCATCCTATCTCAAAAATGTGAGTGAAACTCCCTCAACCTTCAATCTGATTGAAAGTGAAAGCAAAAGTCACTCTCAGTCATGTCTGACACTTTGCAACCCCAAGGACTGTCCATGGAATTAAGGCCAAAATACTGGAATGGGTAGCCTATTCCTTCTCCAGGGGATCTCAGGGATAAAACCCAGGTCTCCCACATTGCAGGCGGATTCTTTACCAGCTGAGCCACAAGAGAAGCCCAAGAAGACTGGAATGGATAGCCTATCCCTTCTGCAATGGATTTTCCCAATCCAGGAATTGAACTGGGGTCTGATGCATTGCAGGCAGATTCGTTACCAACTGAAATCAAAAGATGCTTACTCTTTGGAAGGAAAGTTATGACCAACCTAGACAGCATATTTAAAAGCAGAGACATCACTTTGCCATCAAAGTTCCGTCTAGTCAACGCTATGGTTTTTCCAGTGGTCATGTATGGTTGTGAGAGTTGGACTGTGAAGAAAACTGAGCGCCAAAGAATTGATGCTTTTGAGCTGTGGTGTTGGAGAAGACTCTTGAGAGTCCCTTGGACTGCAAGGAGATCCAACCAGTCCATCCTAAAGGGGATCAGTCCTGGGTGTTCATTGGAAGGACTGATGCTGAGGCTGAAGCTCCAATATTTTGGCCACCTCATGTGAAGAGTTGACTCATTGGAAAAGACCCTAATGCTGGGAAGGACTGGGGGCAGGAGGAGAAGGGGACGACAGAGGATGAGATGGCTGGATGGCATCACTGACTCGATGGACATGGGTTTGGGTAGACTCCGGGAGTTGGTGATGGAGAGGGAGGTCTGGCGTGCTGCGATTTATGGGGTCGCAAAGAGTCGGATACGACTGAGCAACTGAACTGTACTAAACTATCAGGGAAGCCCCAGCAGTTCACTAATAGACATAAAACACCTTGCTAAAAGCTAGTAAGCAGGCAGTCTTTCTGTCCCCTTCTGATGTCTATGGCAGAAGCTTTCCCTGTCTCTGTTATACTTTAGTAAAACTTTGCTATACAAAAAGTAGCAAGTAGTTAAGCCTCACCTCTGAACCCGAATTGCAATCCTTTCCTCCAGAGATCATGAATCCCGGCATAACACATGGCTTGCAGCAGCAACCTTTCATAAATTGCTATTTTTAGTTGAGCCTTTTTTTTACTTTCTGGCACTTTAAGATGATCTGACTAATTTGAATATTTTCTGTCCCAGTCATTGTTTTAAGTACTTCTGGTTCCTTTAATTGGAGAATGGTATCAGAAGCCAATATTAGGCTCTTGGTGTGCTTATTATTCCCAGGATATTATTGGATCCAGATCCTCTCATTTGAGAAAGAAAAAAATATGTGTATACTGCTTTATGTATATATCCATACCTATAAATATTTCTGTATGTAACCACTTATATTTATATAAAGCTAAACTTGAGTTCATCCTAATAACTCCAAATCTAATCTAAGCCCTTAGAAAATGGATTAATCTACACTCTTTCCCTTGTAACCTTAACTCAGTAGTAGGAAACTTGGCCCCCCACAGTAATTAATTGTTTAGTTTCAATGTACATACACTGTAGTTTCAGAATTGTTAACCCATGTCTCCAAAAAAGAGCTTTATCAACTAGAGTACAAAGTTACATAAAATTTATTTTAGTCCTACAATTTTTGTGCTTTAATCCTCTGGATTTCAACCACTTCCAAAATAAGTTAGGCCAGCAACTTTTTCTCCTGTCACCTTTCATGGGGTTGTTTCATGATTTTGTGCAACAGTTAGGTTGCATTAATTACAATCACACATTCTACACTCTATCTTGGAATCCTGGCCCACCAAAATAATTTTCTAAGATTCATTTCATTAAGTTCCATCTTTGTGCTTTGAAGCTTTGTGCATTTAGACAGATGAATAGTGTCATGTATCCTTCTTTACAACCCTAGAATACAACCCTAGAGTAGAATTTTACAACCCTAGAAAGTATATTTACTATATGTACAGTTTTGCATTTTCAGAGTGCTGTGTAATGGAAACTACACAGTATGTAACCTATTCATACCAGTTTCTCTCACTTAGAAATATGCTTTTAAAATTTGTCCTTATCTTCTCATGGCTTGATAGCTTTTTTAATCATTGATTAGAATTCCTGTGTGAATGCACCACACAGTTTGTTTATTCATTCATCAACTGAAGAGCATATTAGTTTTATCTAGACTTTGGCAATATCAAGTCAGTTGTATAAATACCTATGTGTGGAATTGCTGGAGTGTGTTTATAATTTTGTATGAAATTGCTAAACTGTCTTCCAAAGTAATTGTGACATTTTACTTTCTCACCATCAATTAGTGACCGAGTTTCTCTGCATGCCTATTAATGTGGTAGGTGCTACATTGATTCAACTTTGAATATTGGACCAGACTTTCAGACCTTTAATACATTCCACTTTTTTTTTTTTGTACTATAATTCAATTTATGCATTTTACCTGATTTATTAATAGTTTGTTGAGGATTTCTAATATATACATTTAATACTCTAAATTACAAAATGATAGCTGGAAAAACCTCAAATAGTTGGTCATTAAACAACAGACTTATAATAATACCTAAATATAAGAATAAATTTCAAAAGAAATTTTTAAATATTTCAGACTAAATGAAGATTAACCCACAATTTATCAAAAGTGATAGAGAAAAGCAATGAAAAAAAAAAAAAGTTGAAACTTTGAAAGATAAATAAAATTGATTAACCTTTGGTTAGACTAACCAAGAAAAAAGAGAAGGCACATATAACCAGAAATGAAGAAGGAGTCATTAATGTTGGCCTTACAAACCATTAAATTGATAATAAAGAAAAATATGCTCAGTTGCTAACTCATGTCCAACTTTTTGCAGCCCTACGGACTGCAGCAAGCCAGGCTTCCTTGTCCTTCACTATCTCCTGGAGTTTGCTCAGATTCATGTCCATTGAGTTAACGATGCTATCTAACCATCTCATTCTCTGCCACCCTCTTCTCTTCACTCTTACCCAACATCAGTGTCTTTTCCAATGAGTCTGCTCTTCACATCAGGTGGCCAAAGTATTAGAGCTTTAGCTTCAGCATCAGTCCTTCCAATGAATATTCAGGGTCGATTTCCTTTAGGATTGAGTTGTTTGATCTCTTTACAGTTCAAGGGACTCTCAAGAGTCTTCTCTAGTACCACAATTTGGAAAGCATCAATTCCTTGGCATGCAGACTTCTTATAGTCCAACACTTACATATACATGACTCCTGGAAAAACCATAGCTTTGACTATACAGACCTTTGTCAGGAAAGTGATGTTTCTGCTTTTTAATATGCTGTCAAGGTTTGTCATAGCTTTCTGCTTGTTTCCAAGGAACACGTGTCTTTTGATTTCATGGCTGCAGTCAATGTCCACAGGGATTTTGGAGCCCAAGAAAATAAAATCTGCCACTGTTTCCACTTTTCCCCTTCTATTTGCCATGAAGTGATGGGACAAGATGTCGTGATCTTAGTTTTTTGAATGTTGCTTCTCAACCCGTTTTTTCACTCTCCTCTTTACTCTCATCAAGAGGCTCTTTAGTTCCTCTTCTCCTCCTGCCACTACAGTGGTATCATTTGAATATCTGAGGTCATTGATATTTCTCCTGGCAATCCTTATTCCAGCTTGTGATTCATCTAGCCCAACATTTCACATGATGTACTCTGCATATAGTTTAAATAAATAGGGTGACAATATGCAACCTTGTTGTACTCTTTTCTCAATTTTGAACCAGTTGTTTATTCCTTGTAAGATTCTAAGTGTTGCTTATGAATTTGCCTACAAGTTTCTCAGAAGACAGATGAGGTGGTCTGGTATTTTCATTTCTTTAAGACGTTCCCACAGTTTGTTTTTATCCACCAATCAAAGGCTTTAGTGTAGTCTATCAGAGCCTTGTAATTGTTGAGGGGCTTGCATATCTCAATGAAGCTATGAGCCATGCCATGCAGAGGCCAACCGAAATGCATGTGTCATAGTGGAGAGTTCTGACAAAACATGGTCCATTGGAGGAGGGAATGGCAAACTACTCTAGTTTTCTTGTCATAAGTACCCCATGAACAGTATGAAGAAGAAAGTATGAATGACTGTTTCCAACTTTGTTGTCTTATGTGTAATGAGCTTGGCTTCCTGGTGGCTCAATGGTAAGGAATCAGACTGCCAATACAGGACATGTGAGTTTGGTCCCTCATTTGGAAAGGTGCCCTGGAGAAAGAAATGGCAATCCACTCCAGTATTCTTGCCTGGGAAATTCCATGGACAGAGGATTCTAGTGGGCTATAGTCCATGGAGTTGCAAAAAGAGTTGGACATGACTCAGCAACTGAAATGATAAACATCAACGTACTGGGCCTATTCCTTAAATAACACATACTGTAAAAACTCACAAAAGGAGAAGAAATAAGTTGAGTAGGATTATGTCTATTAAACAAGTTGAATTACTAATAACTTTCCAAAAAAGAAAATACCCAGCCTAGATAGTTTCACTAGTATATTCCATTGAATATCCAAAAAAAGAAAGCATAGCCTTTCTCTCCAGTCCCTTTCAGAAAACAGAAGTAAAGGGAATGCTTCCTAGCTCATTTTATGAGATCATTTCTATGCTAATACCAAAACTAGGTAAAGACCTTGCAAAAAAGGAGAACTGCAGACCAATATTTCTCATGAGCAAAAACACTCAGGAAAACTTTAGCAGCTTTAACCCAACCAGGTATGAAATTTTTAATACTAAATTCATTTCAGTGTTTTAAAATCCCTTGCTTATATTTGCCTATTTACTCAAAGAATTTTAATTCCTCCAGGAAACAAATGAATCTTCCTTGAACTATTGTGGCTATGATTCTGCTCACATGTACCCATATTTCTAAGGAACTTGAGACTTTGGTTTGTAAAAGTAGTCCTGAAGACTTGGACTTGTTGGAAATAATTGTATGAAAACATATAACCATCCTTAATATCTTAGAAATTAACAAAATACCTTAATTTTTAAATTTTTGACACTGGCTTCTTTTTTTGATACTTGTTATTTCTCCAATTTCTCCATTATTTTCTCTTTGTCATGCCTACTGCTAAAGTTCTGATACTTCTTGAAGTCTTGGCCTTAAATATGACGTCGTCACATTTTATACATTTTCTGAAAGATTATCCAAAACAGTACTTTAACTTGCTTCTAGAATTTTCCCTTTGTTATAATTACTACTAGGGGTTTAGCAGCCTGCTGCTGTCTAAAATCATGTTTATCCCATTTTTTAAAAAAGCTCTTACTTTTAGCTTTCTGGCATTTATCCTTTTTTCCTGCAATCTCAAATATTTCTGTTTTGGTGATCATGTCAGAAAGTCTGCTTTTGGTCTTTTGAGTTAACTGTTCTTATGAAAGTTTTCTTGTTACAACATACAATCAACATAGAAATTTTCATTTCTACATTTTGCAACATTTCAAATATATTCAATACTATCTGGGAATTCCCTGGTGGTCCACTGGTTAAGATTAGGCGCTTCCATTCAAGAAGGTGCAGATTCAATCCCTGGTCATTGAACAAAGATGCTACAAGCAATGCTGATCAGCAAAAAATAAAAACATAAATAATAAAATAAAAATAAATAAAATTAAAAAAGATACTACTCTTATAGATTTACTTCATAAGTGTCCATTAAATCTTAGGCAACTTATTTTTGAAGCCATAATTTTATTCTCTAGGTTAAATTTTCCTTGGTCTTCCATGCAATATTGACTCAATTTTATTTTTTCTTCTTTTTTCAAGTTATACCACGTGCATGTATCTACAGACAACACCACCAATCTGATCCAGATGACTTTTTAAAGTTTGAATTTGGTAGCATATCTGAAGAAATTTAAAGAATCCTCTTAAACAAAACATATTTTCCCCCCAGTTAGTCACTATTAATAGTTTATTTTTAGTTTTCCAAAGATTTTGATTGTTGCCTATTTAATAAATCCAGCTTCTAACACTTTGAACATTAAAGGTATCATGTTCTCCCACAGAGTCCAAAATTCTGTTCTGTACATCTGTGTCTCTTGTATGGCAAAAACCACTACAACATTGTAAAGTAATTAGCCTCCAACTAGTAAAAATAAATGGAAAAAAAAAATAAAGGCATCATGTTGTTGTCCAAATGTTAAAGGCCTGCTGGCTCATGAACACATTGCTGCCTTGCTAACAGGCTAGCAAACATTTATTTTCAAGTGACAATAGGCACATCCCTCCTGCAGAGTTTGCCCAAAGCCTTTTCAATTCTTTTGACATTCAATCTACAAAATATAGAATTAGAAAGCAAATTAACAATTAAGAATTATTCTCCTTTCTAATCTCTCCAAAATTATTCCAAAAGAAATGCACAGACAATTTTCTGTCTTACTATTTATAATTTCAAATCCTTTAGTGTTGGAAAATTATTCCTGGGAGGTACAATGTGTAAGCTGTTTACATGAGCTGAATGGATCCATGAATTTATAAGTACATGCTCCATTACACTCGAAGTGTATTGCTTCTTAATTTACATCTTGCTTTGGGCCATACAGAAGATTATCCTGCCAATTTTTAAAGAGCTGTTCCAAAATCTGTAGATTTGTCTTTCAAGGCTTTTTTATTATTTTTATTTTTTTATTCTGTGATGTGCAAATCATTTGGTAGATTTCACCAAGCATTTGTCAGATAAATTTTTCACTGATCATATTTAGCTTAAGATAGTTGATGCTTTTAGAAGAATAAGAAGAAAACACACAATCCATGATTTACTCTAGTGGGACAGGAAAATGTAGAGCTAGAAGAGAAAGTATATGACCACATTTTTATGAGCAATCATGTAAATATATTACTATGAATGTTCTTTTAAATAGCATTGTCAAATGGAGAAAGAAGAAAAAACACCGGAAGCTAAATTAAAAAAATCATTTAGTGATATTTTAGCAGATCTTCCAGATTGCTTTATCAAACAAGTTGAAAACATCAACTTTCTTTGTCTACCTAAAATGGACCCTGTTTAACTAAGGATATTATTAATCAAGATCTTCTTAGGGAAAAAAAATAAATAAATAAATAAAACTTGCGAAACTTGAGAAATAAATGTTGCTTCTAAAAAAATACTTTATTTTAGAAACAAATGAGGTTTAATATAACAAAAGTAGAATATTTGTCACCAAAGTCAAAATTTTAAATAATTCAGAATAATCACCAGTTTCTGTGAGAGAATGAGAGAAATATGGGAGTTAAAATTCTCCCCTTACTTATAGTAAAGTGATTAATTTGATCTAAATTTAAGCAATGTTTGAATGAAAATTTGGAAAATGACGGTAGAAAATCTATCTTTTTCACAAATTAGTTGCGTATCTTCGGGAAATCTTTTTTATGCTTCCTGTAAATTAAGATAATATTGCCGAAAATCTGGCCTCTGTCCAATGGCACTAAATAGAAATGTGGAGAAAGAGCTTTGGAGGAGCAGAAGAGAGTAAGTCATTTTATTACTTTGCCAGGCAAAGGCGGGCACAGCAGGCTAATGCCTCCAAGACTGCTCTGCTATTTGGGGAAATAGAAAGAGCTCTTATAGTTTCAGGGTGGAAAATAGGGCTATAGATAAGGATGGGGCCGATGTGGTGTTATTCTTCTTTCCTCCCGGGGACATTGAGATCTTTAAGACTAGCATCAGGTGGGTCCAGAACAGGTAGTGGTTGTCCTAGAAGTTATCGTCCCATGGCCTTCTTTCTGGAATAAAGAATGCTGAAAAAGGAAAAGAGTGTTAGGGAGTATTGTCTTGGAGAAGTAAGCATCAGATGCATAGTATAACCTTAGCTAGAAGACAATCACTATCAGAATGCAATTAAGCAAGAAAGAGGAGTGAAAATAAAATATAGGAGACTAGCTAGATAGATGGAGAGAATAAGAGGTGAATAAGAACAAATACAGAGGGGCAAGGTGGCAGAAGAGTAGGTGGACATGGAGTGCATCTCTCTCCACGGATACATCAGGAATACAACTTCAGACACAGAAGTGCTTGCAGAACACCAGCTGAGAACAGATAGGAGTACCTGACCACTGGAAGAAAATACATAGAACCACACAAAACTCAGTAGGATGAAGGAACTGGGGGGAAACAGGAGTGTTAGTAGGACTGGACCTGCCCTTGGCAGGTGGGGGAACTGAAGCAGGGGTCTGATCCCCACATTGGGGCAATTGTCTGGGTCAGAGGAGAAACATGTAAGGCTTAGAGTGAAGCAGCTGATTTGCGGCAGCCTAAATGGAATGAGAATCATGCAGTCCTTGTCGTAGCCATATGTACCCAAGACAGGGATGCAGGTCCCCTAGAAGGTGCAGCTGCCGGGGCTGGAACATAGGGATTGTGGAGCAATCCCAGGGCAAGAGCTGCTGTTGACTGCAGAGAGATGGGCCAAGGGGATGTGAGGGAGGAGACTGTGGTGGGAAGTGACTGTAAAGGAAAGTCAGGCAGCCATGGAAGAAGGTGATACTGCAGAATCATGTGTAGGGGGTGGAGCCATCACCATAGCCTCTCTGTCCCCACACGCCAGCATCAGCAGCTGAAACAAAAGAGAGGGTGGACCGTCAAACAGTTGATATGTGGAGCAACAGAGTAGGACCTGACCCAGGGTGCACTTTTAAGTGTCTGATGCTCCGAACTACAGAGTAAAACCCCAGCTAAGGGGCGGGGGGGGTGTGGGTGCTTTATGTGCCTGATGTGCTGAACAACAGGGAAGGACCACAAACAAGGGAGCCCTCTAAGTTCCTGAATTGGGGGTGGGAGCTACAAATAAAGACTGGCCAACTTCTTATCACCAACTACCAGAGGCTTGAAAAAAGACTCCTGCGCTGAGGAACTCTGTGTCCCTGCACACTTGTCGCCATCAGAGTCCCTGTGACCAAGGGGCCCAACTCTCACTGGCGCAGAGCTGCCACAGCCAAAATAAGTCTTGCACCTATGCACTCAGGATTGCTTTGGTCTTGTGCAAATCTTTGCGACTCTGTGGACTGTGGCCTGCCAGGCTTCTCTGTCAGTGGGGTTCTCCAGGCAAGAATACTGAAGTGGGTTTCCATACCGTTTTGAGCATTATATTTCCTGCTGCCCTAGCTAACTTCCCTAAGTACCTGGTGCTGCCAGAAACACTGCAACCCAAGCAGCTTCATCACCTCCACACTTGGCCCTCACTAGTGCAAACACAAATCCGCCAGGAGAGCCTCAGGAGCAAACCCCAGTGAACGACCCACATGCAGAGGGGAAATGAAACCAAAATTGAAACCCAGGGGCAGTGTGACAAGGGAAGAAGATCCAAAACCTTCCCATCATCTATACAAGTTACAGATTAAATCCACATGACCAACTAGGCAGACTCTGTGTCTATGGGATGTGTAAAAGGACATCGAGAGGTCCTGCAAAAGAAAATACATTAGTTCTGATAGCTGTGGGCATTGGAGGCAAGAACACACAGGAGTAGGACCAGATTAGAGCCTGACTGCCCACACAGCAGGTCCAGAGACCTGTGTTGAAGGGCATCCTAGGGAGGTGAGGCGGACTCTGACTCCCAGTGAGGGAACGGATGCTGACAGCAGAGACTCAGGAAAACAATTATTATTCTTATATTTTGACTTGTTCTGTAGTTCCTTTTGAATATTTTTTTTCTTTTCTCTTTTATTTCCTCTGTTGTAGTTGTCGGTTTTATTAGCACTATGAACTCAAATTAAGCTTTTGAGCTGTTTTTAATCACACTTTCTATTGCTGTCATAAACCTCTGTTTCTGCAGTGGCCTTTTGCAGTCCTGTGGAGTTTTCATTTTTTATTCTTTTTTTTTTTTTTAACTTTGAAACATTATTATTTTTCTACATTTATTCCTTTGTTTGATTGTCCTACTGTTCTTTTCCCCTTGCAGTTAATCTTTAATATATGTAAGTCTTTTTTACCTACCTCGATTTAGCTTTTTTTTTTTTTTTACATTACTATTCTTTCTTTCTTTCTTCTCTATCTTTCCTTTTTCTCACCATATTGTTAGTTTTGCTTTCATTGCTTTATTCCCCAGTTGACACCTTGCTTTAAGTTTTGTATTCTAGTTTGTGCTTTAGGTAGTTTTGTTCTTAACTGGTGGATATCATTTTTGGTTTCCTTTGTTTGCTGGCTCAGTTTATTGTAGTTTATATTTGTTGCACTGTTTTGATTTTGCTTATGGGTATATGTGTATATGTGCATATTCCATTATTTTAATTATTATTTCCTGATTTTCTAGCTGCCCTTTGTCTGAGGTTCATCTTTGGTTTCTCATTTCTGAATTCTTGTTTTAATCACATTTGATGCTGCAACACACCACCTGTGGAATTTTGGTTACTGGCCAGAGATCAAGCCCTGAGCCTTTGGAGTGGGACTGCTGACTCCATCACCCTAGACTACCAGAGAACTCTTAACCCTAGGTAATATCAATTAGTGAGAGCTCCCACAAGCACAACCACTTGTATACATGTCCCGGCATCACCCAAATGCCAGTAGAATACTATGCAAGACACATCATCAAAAAAAAAAAGACAAAAGTACAAATACAATCATCAACAGACAGGATTACCATATCATTCAGCCCTTGCTCATCAGAGGGAAACAAAAAACAACAAAAAACAACTCACCGCAAATCTCACCCTATACTAAGCTTACATAAACCTTCAGTTTGTGGATGAAACCTTTTGTTCACTTCAGTTCAGTTGCTCTGTTGTGTCCTACTATTTGCGAGCCCATAGATTACAGCACGCCAGGCCTCCCTGTCCATCACCAACTCCCGGAGCTAACACAAATTCATGTCCATCGAGTTGGTGATGCCATCCAACCATCTCATTCTCTGTTGTCCCCTTCTCCTCCTGCCTTCAATCCTTACCAGCATCAGAATCCTTTCCCATGAGTCAATTCTTTGCATCAGTCAGTTGCATGAGTCAATTATTTGCAAAGTGTTCGAGTTTCAGCTTCAGCATCAGTCCTTCCAATGAATATTCAGGACTGATTTCCT
The DNA here is from genome assembly GCF_019320065.1 of Cervus canadensis. Taxonomy (NCBI): domain Eukaryota; kingdom Metazoa; phylum Chordata; class Mammalia; order Artiodactyla; family Cervidae; genus Cervus; species Cervus canadensis. The sequence continues at coordinate 17,228,461 of NC_057405.1, forward strand.
TTAGGATTGACTGGTTTGCTTTCCTGGCAGTCCAAGGGACACTCGTCTTCTCCAAAACCACAGTTGAAAAGCATCAATTCTTCGGCTTTCAGCTTTCTTTATAGTCCAACTGTTACATCAATACAAGACTACTGGAAAAACCATAACTTTGACTAGACGGAACTTTGTTGGCAAAATAATGTCTCTGCTTTTTAATATGCTGTTGCTGTTAGTCATATCTTTTCTTCCAAGGGACAAGCGTGTTTTAATTTCACTGCTGCAGTCACCATCTGCAATGATTTTGGAGACCAAAATAATAAAATAAAATAAAGTCTCTCACTGTTCCCATTATTCCCCATCTATTTGTCATGAAGTGATGAGACTGGATGCCATGATCTTTGCTTTTTGAATGTTGAGTTTCAAGCCAGCTTTCACTTTCAAGCCAGTTTCACTACTCTTTCACTTTCATCAAGTGGCTCTTTAATTCTTCACTTTCTGCGATAAGGGTGGTGTCATCTGCATACCTGAAGTTATTGACATTTCTCCCAGCAATCTTGATATCAGTTTGTGCTTCATCCACCTGGGCATCTTGCATGATGTACTCTACGTGTAAGTTAAATAAGCAGGGTGACAATATACAGCCTTGACATACTCCTTTCCCAATTTGGAACCAGTCTTTTGCTCCATGTCTGGTTCTAACTGTTGCTTCTTGACCTGCATACAGATTTCTCAGGAGGCAGGTAAGGTCATCTGGTATTCCCATCTCTTTAAGAGTGTTCCAGAGTTTGTTGTGATCTACATGGTCAAATGCTTTGGTTTAGTCAATAAAGCAGAAGTACATTTTTTTTTTTCCTGGCATTCTCTTGCTTTTTTGATAATCCAATGGATGTTGGCAATTTAATCTCTGCTTCTGCTGCCTTTTCTAAATCCAATTTGAACAGTTGGAAGTCCCCAGTTCATATCCTGTTGAAGCCTGATTTGGAATATTTTGAGCATTACTTAGCTAGCATGTGAGATGAATGCAACTGTTCGGTAGTTTGAACATTATTTGACATTCCTTTTCTTTGGGATTGAAGTGAAAACTGACCTTTTCCAGTCCTGTGTCCACTGCTGAGTTTTTCATATTTGCTGGCATATTGAGAGCAGCACAACACTTTAAGAGAATCATCTTTCAGGATTTGAAATAGCTTAACTGGAATTCCATCACCTCCATTAGATTTGTTCATAGTGATGCTTCCTAAGACCCACTTGACTTTGCATTCCAGGATGTCTGGCTCTGGGTGAGTGATCATACCACCATGGTTATCTGGATCTTGAAGATCTTTTTTGTATAGTTCTTCTGTGTAGTCTTGCCACCGCTTCTTAGTATCTTCTACTTCTGTTAGGTTCATACCATTTATGTTTTATTGTATCCATCTTTTCATGAAATATTCTCTTGGTATCTCTAATTTTCATGAAAAGATCTCTAGTTTTTCCCATTCTATTCTTTTCCCTATATTTCCTCGCATTGATCAGTGAGGAAGACTTTCTTTTCTCTCCTTGTTATTTTTTGGAACTCTCTATTCAAATGGGTACATCTTTTCTTTTCTCCTTTGCCTTTAGCTTCTTTTCTTTTTTCAGCTATTTATAAGCCCTTCTCAGACAACCATTTTGCCTTTTTGCATTTCTTTTTCTTGGGGATGGTCTTGATCAATGCCTCCTGCAAAATGTCAGGAACTTCCTCCACAGTTCTTCATGCACTTCTATCAGATCTAATCCCTTGAATCTATTTGTCATTTCCACTGTGACATTGAACCAGGGTCTCCTGCATTGCAGGTGGATTATTTACCAACTGAGCTATCAGAGAAGCCCCATGCACCTTATTTTTGACAGAAAAAGTAAGAAAATACAATGGGACTAGAACAGCTTCTTCAATTAATGGTGCTGGGAAAACTGGACAGCAACATATAAGAGAATGAAAATAAAACACTTCCTAACACCATATACAAGAATAAACTCAAAATAGATTAAAGGCCTAAATATGAGGCCAGAAACTATAAAAGTCTTAGAAGAAAACATAGACAAAACCTTTGATGACATAAGTCAAAAAACATCTGTTATGATCTAGAATAATGGAAACAAAAACGAAAGTAAACAAATGGGACCTAATTAAACTTAAAAGCTGCTTTTGCACAGCAAAGGAAACTATAAATAAGGTAAAAAGATCACACTTAGAATGGGAGAAAATAGTAGCAAATGAAACAAGTGACAAAAGGTTCGTTTCCAAAATACACAAGCAGCTCATACAATGTAATAACATAAAAACAAAGAACCCATCAAAAAATGGGAAAAAACACCTTAAGCAGACATTTATCCAAAGAAGACTGGCAGATGGCTAACAGATAAGTGAAAAGATGCTCATTATTAGGGAAATGCAAATCAAAACTACAATGAGATATCACATTACACTGGTCAGAATGGTTATCATCAAAAAGTATACAAACAATAAATGCTGGAGAGTGTGTGGAAAATAGGTAACTCTCTTGCACTGTTGATGGAATGTAATTAACCTCCAATTAAAATAAATTAATTAATAAAAAATTGATACAGCCACTATAGAAGATGGTATGGGGATTCTTTTAAAAAATTAGGAAATAAACCACCATATGACCCAACAATCCCACTCCTAGGCACATACCTTGCGGAAACCATAATTGAAAAAAACACATGTACCCCAATGTTCATTGCAACACTGTTTACAATAGTTAGAACCTGATAGCAACCTAGATGTCCATCAACAGATGAATGGACAGAGAAGTTGTGGTACATATACATAATGGAAAGTTACTTAGATATAAAAAGGAACACATATGAACCAATTCTAATGAGGTGGATGAACCTAGAACCTATTGTAGAGAGTGAAGTCAGAAATAGAAAGGCAAATATCATATACTAACAAATATGAGAAATGCTGGGTTGGAGGAAACACAACCTGAAATCAATATTGCCAGGCGAAATATCAATAACATCAGATATGCAGATGACACCACCCTTATGGCAGAAAGTGAAGAAGAACTAAAGAGCCTCTTGATGAAAGTGAAAGAGGAGAGTGAAAATGTTGGCTTAAAACTCAACATTCAGAAAACTAAGATCATGGCATCTGGTGCCATCACTTCATGACAAATAGATGGGGAAACAGTGGAAACAGTGGCTGACTTTATTTTTCTGGGCTCCAAAATCACTTCAGATAGTGATTGCAGCCATGAAATTAAAAGATGCATACTCCTTGGAAGGAAAGTTATGACCAACCTAGACAGCATATTTAAAAGCAGAGACATTACTTTGTCAACAAAGGTCCATCTAGTCAAGGCTATTGTTTTTCCAGTGGGCATGTATGGATGTAAGTGTTGGACTATAAAGAAAGCTGAGTGCCGAAGAATTGATGCTTTTGAAGTGTGGTGTTGGAGAAGTCTCTTAAGAGTCCCTTGGACTGCATGGAGATCCATCCAGTCCATCCTAAAGGAGATCAGTCCTGGGTGTTCACTGGAAGGACTGATGTTGAAGCTGAAACTCCAATACTTTGGCCACCTCATGCGAAGAGCTGACTCATTTGAAAAGACCCTGATGCTGGGAAAGATTGAGGGAAGGAGGAGAAGGAGATGACAGAGGATGAGATGGTTGGATGTCATCACCGACTCAATAGACATGGGTTTGGGTAGACTCCGGGAGTTGGTGGTGGACAGGGAGGTCTGGCGTGTTGTGGTTCATGGGGTCACAAAGAGTCAGACACGACTGAGCATCTGAACTGAACTGAACTGAACTGAACACATACATATGGAATCTGGAAGGATGGTACAGAAGAACCTATTTACAGGGCAGCAATGGATAAACAGACATAGAAATCAGACTTATGCACACTGGGAGAGGGTGAGATATATGTAGAGAGTAACATGGAAACATCTATTATCATTTGTAAAATAGGTGCTGCTAAATTACTTCAGTCATGTCTTATCCCATGGACTGTAGCTCATCAGGCTTCTCTGTCCAGGAGATTCCCCAGGCAACAATGCTGGAGTGAGTTGCCATTTCCTTTTCCTGAAAATATTTTGCTTTTTAATGTTAGTTACTTTAAGACATGTCTACATTAGTTAGATCAACAACAACAACAACAAAAAACAATAATATCAGGTATTTAATACTGAATATTTCCCAGTTCACATGAGCCTGGAATTCATTGTTTAATTTAGAACTATTTGATTTGTAAGCACTTACTTTTCTTTAAGCCAATTAAATAGAGATCATTTACAAATTAATCTCAAAAATATTATCCAGAGACAAAGACATACCAAGACATATTCAGATAGACACAAAGCAAGGTCTAGCTTCATTTTCTGAATTTAGTCATGAATTAGATATTACAATATAAAATTCAGTAGTTTATAATTATCAGTTGGAATAAATAAAATTTAAAAGGCTTTTTCCCATTTTTTTCTTTTTCTTTCCTCAGTCCCAGGAGTTAGAGATGGTCTAGATAAGTGTTCTTGAGAGCCCTGGTCTCAAGGTACAGGGAAAGAAAATCAAGTTCTAACAAAATGTTGGCAGGTCGAAACCAAATGGTTGCCATATAAAGCAAAATGACCATCAAAAATCACAACACAGAAGCCAGAGTATAAAACACACACAGAGACCACATAGACCTGACAGTCCTCTTCAGATACTCCCTTAAACACAAGATTACAGACTCTCAGAAAACTGCTTAAAGAGATACAGAACTTCAGATCCAAGTACTAACAGAATCAATTAAAATATCCCAGGTCTTCAAAGATTTCAAAGGGAGGAAAGGAAGCCAGGTTGAAAGAAGAGGGGGAAGAGGTGGGAGATGGGGGCAAAAGGGGTGGCCTTACAGACGTCTCCTGACACTTGCAGATACCCAGGCATTACGGGACTTTACCCTGGGCCTCCAGACTGGAACTTGGCCCTACCAGAAACAGGACCAGACCAGAACAGAACCAAAATTCTAGCTCTCCTAGAAGAGGAGGTGATCAGTCTCCAATCCTCAGCCCAGACTGAGGCCTTTTGACCAGATTCCTGAGTCCAGGACCAGGGGACTAGAGAAAAAGAGTAGGATAGGAAGGGTTAAGGAGAGGGAAGTGAAAGGGAAAGGGAGAGAGGTCGATAAAGTCTCTTTTTCCTTACCCAATCGGGGCACTCTGGCATCAGAAGGCGACCAGGGACGAAAGGGTCACAGTTGGGGCCACTGGGTCTGGTCCATTGGCGGACAAGGTGGTCCCTGAGTACCCCAAGAGGTCAGGATGTCAATCACAGTGAAGAAGAATCCCTGCCACAGTCACCATTTGTTGCAAGAAGGGGAACCCCTCCCAGGGCCCGAAAGTGGGCTCTTGTCTAACATTTGGAAATGAATTGTCTGAGGAGACACATGTGCTGATAAAGCAAGAGATTTTATTGGGAAAGGGTGCCCAGGCGGAAAGCAGTATGGTAAGGGAACCCAGGAAAACTGCTCTCATAAAATAGAGAGACAATGGGGATTTGTTGTATGTCTCAGGGAACTCAAACAAGGGCCCTGTACCAACCTAGAGGGGTCGGACATGGACAGAGATGGGAGGGAGGCTTAAGAGAGAGGGGACTTCTGTATAACCTATGGCTGATTCATGTTAAGGTTTGACAGAAAACAGCCAAATTCTGTAAAGCAATTATCCTTATATCAACAAATAAAAGCATTAAAAAAGAAAAAAAAAAGAAAAGGAACTAATATAGAGGGAGTGTCTCACCTATTATCTTCTAGAGTAGTAGCTAGAATAAAAGTTGTCAGAAGACCATTCTTGGAACTTTGAGATTTTGTTTCTTACCTGCTGTCAAGTGTATTCCCTGTAATTTTTTTTCTGTAATAAAAACAGAAAAGGAAGAGAGTTTTCTTTCCAGTTACCAGACTTTGAAAAGTGAAAGTGAAAGTGTTAATCGCTCTGTCGTGTCTGACTCTTTGCAACCTCTTGGGCTGCAGTGCTCCAGGCTCCTCTGTCCATGGAATTATCCAGGCAAGAATACGGCAGTGGGTTGTCATGCCCTTACCCAGGGGATCTTCCTGACCTTGGATCGCACCTGGGTCTCGTGCATTGAGGACAGATTCTTTACTGCCTGAGCCACCAGAAACTTTTAAGTTAATGCATTATATAGAAAATAAGTATTTGAATGCTTACTATTTGATCATTAAATCAATAGGTTTCCACCCAAGAACAATGTCTCTGAGTGTCTGAGGGAATATTTCCCAAGTTAAGATGCTCCCTGGCCTTTTCCATATGTGAGAATCCCAGAGAGCCTCTTGAGTTGAGGAGGTTGTGTCAAACGAAGCAGGTGAAGCAGTTGGTGGCCGTGTATATTTTGAAAAAGCCACAAAGTGTCTAATATGATCTCTTCCTAATCCAGTTGAATAATTCTTGTTTAAATTGATTTAACATTTTTTAATTATTTTTCTCAATTTGCATTTTTACATTCACATTATTTCTCATATCCTTCCCCTGTATAGTTTATTATATGATATTGAAGACAGTTCTCTGTGCTATACAACCTTCCTCTTTGGTAGCTGTATATTTCATTTATGTGTCTGTGAGTCTATCTTTGTTTTGTAAATAGGTTCATTTGTATCATGCTTCAGATTCCACATATAAGTGATATCATTTATTGTCTTATGCTTTTTATATTTTATAAAATTCTTAAAGATTGCTTTCCATTTAGTTAGCAAAATATTAATAATATTCTTCATGTTGTATAGTACATTTTTGAGCTAATCTTACACCACTTAGTTTGTACCTCCCACTCCACCACTTCTATGTTGCCCCGCCCCCTCAGAGAAAGCCAAATACTGTATGATATCACTTATGTGGAATCTAAAAAATTACCACAAACTAGTAAATATAAGAAAAAGAAGCAGACTCACAGATATAGAGAATACATCAGTGATTTGACATTTTTTTGAGAGGACATGTAACTGTGTAGACAGTTTCCTTGATCTTCCTAAATCAAGAATAACAGCTATATGTACAGATTTACATAATTTTTATGTGCAAACTTTTGTACATGGCATTTTTGAAATTCAATCACTTTTAATGATGGCTTTAGTGAATCACCATTTGAACGTGAAAAAACACTAGGCAGTTAAGGTTAACTTAAACTGTTTGCTCACCATAATTACAGATATGCCATATCTCTACATTATACAGGATAATTTCATATCATAAACACTGATTAAATATTTAGAATTTGTTAAACACATAGAACTGTATATTGCATACACTTGTCTTCTCTCCCTCTCCATATTTGCACATATAAATCACATGAGGAAGATATCCTCTAAGGAAATGTTCACTGAGGTTGTGGAAGATTTATTGCAGAGAAGCAAAGTGGGATAGTCCAGAGCTTTTGTGAAGGCCAAGATGTTTATCCTTATCAGGGCCCTAATTGGATCTACTGACAACTGAAACACAGGACTGAGCTATCATGTGTGTCTATAATCAACCCCTTTTTCTTCCTTTAGCCAAAGTACATGAACTTGCATGTGCATGCTAGGTCTCTTCAGTTGTGTCCTATTACTTGCGACCCTATGGACTATAGCCTTCCAGGCTCCACTGTCCATGGAATTCTCCAGGCAAGAATGTTGGGGTGGACAGCCATGCCTTCCTCCAAGGGATTCCCCCGACCAAGGGATTGAACCCGCATCTCATGTCTCCTGCATTAGCAGTCAGGTTCTTTACCACTAGTGCCATCTGGCGTGCTCTGTAGCCAAAGCACATGGGCAATCAAATCACAACCAAAGTTGTTTGTGAGTATGGAATGACAACAAGGCGAGTTTAATGACTTAAATATCCAACCACTTCAAGCTTATGACAATATCACTGACTGTGTTCCAACATAGCTACACAACATACATCTCTTCAAGTTCCCACAGAAATTTTAATCAGAAGGAATTCATTTATATTAAATATTTGGATATAAAAATATAGCTCTAAATATATAAATATGGATAAACAAAGCACATGGGATTTTTATAGTACAAACAATGTAGTGGAAGGTGTCCCCATTTTTTTTAATAAGACAGATACATAAAAGATTTTGCAAATGTAAAGTTCAAAGGAATTAAAGAGAAAAAAAATCAGATCAATTGGAAGAAAAATACTCTTTCATAATTCCTGGCAGCTGTACACCAAAGACCTTTCCTGAGGAGCATGGACATACTTTTTAATAAATAAATGTATTTATTTTTAACTTGAGGATGACTGCCTTACAATATTGTATTAGTATCTACCATATTTCAACATGCATCAGTCCTAGATATACATCCGTCCCATCCCTCTTGAACCTCCTTCCCACCTCCCACTACATTCTATCTCTCTAGGTTGTTAAAGAGCTCCAAGTTTGAGCTCCCCACATCACACAGCAAGTTCCCACTCACTATCTATTTTACATATGGTAGTATATATGTTTCAATATCATTCTCTCATTTTTCCCTCCCTCTGTTTTTCCAGTAGTCATGTATAGATGTGAGAGTTAGACCATTAAGAAGGCTGAACCTTGAAGAATTGACACTTTCAAACTGTGGTGCTAGAGAAGACTCTTGAGGGTCCCTTGGACAGCAAGGAGATCAACTCAGTCAATCCTAAAGGAAATCAGCCCTGAATACTCATTGGAAGGTCTGATGCTGAAGATGAATCTCCAATACTATGGCCATCTAATGCAAAGAGCTGAATCGTTGGAAAAGACCCTGATGCTGGGAAACACTGAGGGCAGGAGGAGAAGTGGGTGACAGAGGATGAGATGGTTGGGTGGCATCATCCACACAATGGACATGTTTGAGCAAGCTCTGGGTGATAGTGAAGGATGTGGAAGCTTGGCATGCTGCAGTCCATGGAGTCACAAAGAGTTGGACTGACCGACTGAACAACTTTTTCTTCAATTGTGTCCAAAAGTTTGTCCTTTATATCTGCATTTCCTTTGCTGCCCTGCAGATAGGATCATCTGTACCATCTTTGATGAAATTCCCTGTAGATATCAATTAGATCCAACTGGCCCAAAGTCATTTAGAGCTCATGTTTCCTTAATAATTTTCTATCAGGGTGATCTGTCTATTGGTGTGAGTGGAGGGTTGAAGTCCCCCACTAATGGTGTATTAGTTGATTCCCCCTTTATTTGTTGTTAGCACTTGCCTTACATATTGAGGTTTCATTATGTTGGGTGCAAATTCATTTATAATGTTTATATCATCTCCTAGATTATCATGTAGTGTTCCCCTTATCTTTTCTAATGGTCTGTATTTCAAAACCTATGTTATCTGATTTGAGTATTGCTATTCCTGCTTTCTTTTGATTTCCATGTGCATGGAATATCTTTTTGCAGCCGATTACTTTCAAACTGCATATGTCTCTAGGTCTGAGGTGGGTCTCTTGTATATATATATATAGGGGTCTTGTTTTTGGATCCATTCAGCAGATCTGTGTCTTCTGTTCTGAGCATTTAATCCATTTACATGTAAGGTTGTTATTGATATGTGAGATCCTATTATCATTCATTTCATTGTTTCGAGTTTGTTTTTTGTTTTTGTTTTTGTTTTTAAGGCTCTTTCTTTCTCTTGTGTTTCCTATCTAGAGAAGTTCCTTTACTATTTGTTGTAAATCTGGTTTGGTGTTTCTGAATTCTCTTACTTTTTGCTTGTCTGTAAAACTTTTGTTTTCTCCTTTGAATCTGAATGACATCCTTCTTGGATAGAGTAATCTTGGTTCTAGATTTCTTCCTTTCATCACTTTAAGCATATCCCGCCAGTTCCTTCAGGCTTTCAGTGTTTCTGATGAAAGATCAGCTGTTAGCCTCATGGGGATCCCCTTGTATGTTATTTGTTGCTTTTCCGTTGTTGCTTCTGATATTTGTTTTTTGTATTTAATTTTTTATAGATTGATTGATATGTGTCTTAGAATGTCTCTCCTTGGATTTATCCTATATGAGATTCTCTGGGCTTCCTGGACTTTATGGCTATTTCTTCTCCCATTTTCGCAAAGTTTTTGGTTGCAATCTTTTCAAATATTTTCTCATGCTCTTTCTGCTCTTCTGCCTCACTTGTTCTGCTATTTGTCTCCTTTAGTATGTTTTTAATCCCAGTATTGGTGTTGTTCATTGTAGATTGTCTATTTTTTACTTCATCCAGATCCTTGTTAAACATTTCTTATATCTTCTCGATCTGTGTCTCCAGTCTATCTGTGCCTCCATTTCATTTTCAAAATGCTGGATCATCTTTACTATCATTACTCTGAATTCTTTCTTTTTCAGGTAGACTGCCTATTTCCTCATTTGTTTAGCCTTGTGTATTTTTACCATGTTCCTTTATCTGCTGCATGTTTGTCTTTTCATTTTGTTTAACTTACTGTGTTTGGGGGTCTTCTTTCTGTAGGCTGGAAGGTTGTAGCTCCTCTTCATTGTGCATGTGTCCCCTGTGAGTGGAGTTGGACCTCGTGAAGTTTTTCTGGTTAGGGGGACTTGTGCCTGTTTTCTGGTGGATGGAGCTGGATTCTATGTCTCTGAAAGACAGTGCCATACCCAGTAGTGGTTGTTTTGTTTTGTTTTGGGGTGTCATTGGGTTTTCTATATCTTTGGGCAGTCTGTCTGCTAATGTGCAGAGCTGTGTTCTTGTTTTGTTGTTTGGCATTGGGTGTCTGGTGCTGCAGCTTGCTAGCCTTTGACTGGGGTTTGGTCTTAGTGTTGAGATAGAGGCCTTTGGGAGAGCTTCACCAATTCATATTCCATGAATTTAGGAGTTCTCTGCTGGCCCAAAGTCCTGAACTTGGTTCTCTGATCTCAGGCATTCAGGCCTGATCTCTTACTGTAGCATCAAAAGCTCACAGTCCATGCAGAATGAAAACCAAAGCTCCAAGACTGTTAGTGAAAGAAACACTCAGTAGTCCAGAACACCCAAAGAAACTCATACTCTTACAAAGCAAAAAGAAGTGAGAGAAAAGGGAGACAGAAAAAAAAAAAAAAGGACAAAAACAGGAGTGGGGAAAAAAAAAAAAAGACAGCAATCCAGTCAATAAAGAAACCTATAAGCGAAAATGAATAGTAAAAACTAGACTAGCAGGAATACAAAATCAAAACATGAAGAAAAAAAGAAAGAAATATAACTATAGGGTACTGTAAAAATAGGGAAATAAATGAATTTATTTAAAAAAATAAGATGTTTAACAAAGGAAAAGTAGTTGTAAAAAATTAAAGAAATAATATAGAAAATAACATTGGGACAACATTAAGAAGAAAATAAAAAGACAATTTTATATAGAGTGGTATTAAGAGGAGTGTCCTCATTATTCTTCTGTTTTCCACTCCACACAGTGTGTTCTAGTCAGTCTGCCTACACAGAAAGTCCTCCAGTATTCCTATGAAGGTCTCTGGACCTAAGGTGGGCAGTTTGATGTCAGTGCAGACTCAGATCTGGCCTTATTTCACCTTGTACTCGCTCCCAAAGTCCACAGTCACCTCTAAGGTTCAGAGTCTCCAGCTAATTGTGAGGATTTAGTCTGCTGCACCTGTGGTTGCAGGAGCTAATTCCCTTCCTCTTTGGTCACACAGCCCCCTGGTGTTCTGCTTTGGTTTAGGCCTGGCTCTGCTTATAGGCTGCCCTCCTAGTGTCTGTTCCCCACCCAGAAGATAGAGGGCAAAGGTTGATGCTTATTAGGTCTCTCTTGCTCTATGAGCTGGGGCAGAGGGAGGGATACAGTGGCCACAACTGAGATTTATCAGTGAGTGCCTGTGGCAGTAGAGACTCACCAGACATTGTTAAAGTCTGAGGAGGGTTGTGCTCACTTTCCGAGGAATTGGTCCTGGTTCGTGGGTCCCTTGGAAGAACTTATGCTCCCACCAAGGGTATTTACTAAAGTTCCAAGTTAATAATCACAGAAAACACAGAATACAGTTTTAAAAACCTGAACTTTATAGGAATGGTACAGTTTCAGCCTTATTGCTGTATATTATCTAGGGTGAAACAGATCACCAGCCTAGGCTGGATGCATGAGACAACTGCTCGGGCCTGGTGCACTGGGAAGACCCAGAGGAATCGGGTGGAAAGGGAGGTGGGAGGGGGAATAGGGATGGGGAATACATGTAAATCCATGGCTGATTCATGTCAATGTATGAAAAAAACCACTATGATATTGTAAAGTAATTAGCCTCCAACTAATAAAAATAAATGGAAAAAAAAATGTTTTATGGAATTCACCAGTGGTGGGGGGGGGGCAGAGAAAGTAATGACTTAAATATAAAAGATATTTTTTTTCAAATATTTTCTAAATACCACTTAATAATTTTTTTTTATTTATAAGAAAACTTATATTTGCTAACTCTTTAAAGTTCATCCTCCCCAATATGTGCTTCTACCTATTTATTGGTAGAGGGAAATATACATGTACATATACATTTTTTCCTATATTTATATAGGAAATATATATATATATATATTTATATATATAAAAAGTTTATATATATATATATATTTTTTTTTTTTTCCTGCTGATACAAAATAAATGTGAATCTTTAACCCAACTTTTAACCCAGGAACTCCAAATTATGTTTTTAAAATACCTTTTTCTCTCCAGAATTTAGAGAGATAAAGGATAGTAAAATCCCAGAATCGTGGTCTTCAATTTTACTATTTTTTGACATCTAAATAGTTTCCAATAGTTGGAACTAAAGATGTATACCCTAACATGATGATTACAGACATGGGTCTTTTTTTACATGGATAAGCCCTCTGTTTAAATATGTAAGCAAATAAATATATTAAAAAGCAGGTATATGTTAGTTTTATTTAGATTGTTCTTGATAGAATACAGATAAATCAAACAGCAAAAAAAATCATCAAATAAAAATATAGCTTTAAGGCATTAACCAAACTGAAAGTTTACAGAAAATAAGTTGAAAAAAGTGAAATCCTTGCTTTGAATTATGGTTTGGGCTAGTACTTTTAGATATTTACCTAAGAGTAAATTTAGATGAACACAAAATACTTGCTCCTCTTATTGTTAAAAAAGTAAATTAGGCAACTGTGGGACATCTAGTGAAGCCAAGATTCAACTGTTTCATGTATTTGAAACACAAGGAACTCTAACAAATAAACAAGGCCATACATCTGTCATGCATCTTCAACCACATTAAAATCCTGTTTTCTAATATTTGGATGGCAGTTTTTAAAGACATGGTCTTAACATAATTCTTCAACTTGAAACTTAATGAAAGTACTGATGTTTATCAAGATAGATAATACCTGCTTTAATCCTGTTCAAGGTACTGAAAAGCTGACAACTTTGAAATGACTGATGACTTTTTTCTTTTTTTGGTCAAAGAAAAGCTGAGCTGGAAGAAAATCCTTAGTATTCAAATTACTTGTGGGACTGTTCTGATTCTTAACAACTTATAGATTTTTATGAATTTTGTGAAGAAAAAATATCACACATTGCGATGTCCCATTTGGCCTGCAATGCTTATTCAGAATGTGATTCTGAAATTTTTTTCAAGTGTCATGAAGCTGGATCTCTATAAGCTAAACCTTGAATCATCATCTTTTCAAGTGAATTGTAAAAAATAAGGTAAAAATACAAAGATTCCAAAGCATATAACATTTATTGATTTAATTGATAATGCATGAAATAATGTACTAAATTCAGCAGAAGTTTCACTCTTTTAGAAATAAGAAATGGCCACTCTAAAAACAATTTAAAAATTAAGAATAAATCCATATTGTGGTTCATTTGATGGAGTTCTATGGATATATGACTGAGTTAAAGCCTTTAAAATTCCAAGTCCTGCAAGTTCACAGTTATGAATACTGCTTTGGTTAAGCTAGCACTCAATAGTAAGTTACTTGAGGAAAAAACTATGTAAATTCTCCCATTTAATTTATCTGCAGGTACATATCTGCAGAAACCTGGAAACCCTGAAGAAAATTGTTTAATATTATTTTCACTCAGATGACCTTAAAATTGAAACATGGATTTGTAATCCTTTCCTTACTGACATGGACAGCAAATCAATGAAGCAAACCTTGCCAAAAATGACCTCACTGACTTTAAGGACAAACTGAATGATGCTTCATAAATTTTACTCAACAAGTCTTAGAGAATTTTGTAGTTCCTTGACACAAACTCATCCTCTTTTGTCAAAGTGAGCTATGGGAGTTTTTTTATTCTTTTTCTTTTTTTTTTTGCAGAGAGAAAATGGCTTTTTAATGGCACAATGCAATGTAAACTCAACACATTGGAAGTTAAAACTGATGGCCTCTCACTTCTTGGATAATATCATTGTTCAGGAATTTCTCCTCAAAAGAACTATAGTTACTACCATAAGAAATGTTTTAACGCAATCAAGTAAGCTATATATATACATTTTAATCACTCATAAAATTCATATTATACTCTTATCACATAAAATATTAAGATATTTAGCATAATGAATTCTATCAAGTTTCAACAAAGACCTTTTCTGTGTGCATGAGAAATATGATCTTTGATAATATTCTTATTTTGTCATAAAATGGTTTTATTCTTTTTCTATATGCTCTTTTGATTCAGGGTTTCAGCACTTATTGTCATAAAAATGACAAGTGAAAAATTGATTGGAAATCAAATATAGCATTTTGCCTTGCAAAAGACCACTCAATAATTTAAATATATTTTTGAGACAAAACGTTTTAATAGAAATATGTAAGCAGGAATAAATTTGACTTTTTATTTATATGCATAGTTTCCTTTTTCTTGGAAGTAGGAGGTCTCAAACTCTTTTCTGAATGTTCCTTATTACACCTATCTTTAAATAATAAATAATTCTTCATAAGATTTGCTTTCTTGAACTACTCCCAAAGTGGAATTTGGTTACTTAATCAAAATCTATATATAGTCATATATGTGGGAAGTATAATTTTTATCTTCACTTCCCTAAGCAGTATCTTTTTGAGACCATTGTCCCTTAATTGTCTTGATTAAAAAAAAACTACAGAAAAATAAAAGAAAGTCTTTGCCCTTTAAGTTTTCTGTAACTTGTTTATAAATTCTGTACCCTTACTCCTTTTCTCTTGACTTTGGCAACTGCTTCAAGCCTGTTAGGGCTTCCTTCATAGGTTAGTAGGCATAAAATCTGCCTGCAATGCAGGAGACCCCAGTTTGATTCCTGGGGTGGGAAGATCCCTGGAAAAGGGATAGGCTACCCACTCCAGTATTCTTGGGCTTCCCTTGTGGCTCATCTGCTGAAGAATCCACCTGCAGTGCTAGAGAGCTGGGTTCAACCCCTGGGTTACCCACTCCAATATTCTGACCTGTAGAATTCCATGGACTGTATAGTCTACCAGGTCGCGAAGAGTCGGACACGACTGAGTGACTTTCACTTTCATGACTAAATTTTAAATAACATTCTGTATTTGTAAATAATCCATCTGAAAGCCTGTCCTCTTGCTTTCTTTGCCTCTACTTTCCAATGACCTTAGAGTTCATTATTTTAAGAACATTTTTCTGTGGCCACACCATAGACGTTATAATTAGCCTAAATTCTTCTACGTTTGTGGCTCAGTTGGTAAAGAATCCCCCTGCAATGTGGGAGACCTGGGTTCTATCCCTGGGATGGGAAGATCTGGAGAAGGGAAAGGCTACCCACTCCAGTATTCTGGCCTAGAGAATTCCATGGACAGTATAGTATAGTCCATGGGGTCACAAAGAGTCAGACATGACTAAACGACTTTCACTTCACTTCTACCTTTAAATCAGAATTTCACATATGTAATTTCTGACCATTCCTAAACCTCCAAATTTCCAGTTATTTAACACTTAGAATACAGGCATTGAATTAAGCTAATTTAAAAACCAAGCAAAATAAGCATAAACATATTTCACTATATAGCACTAAATAGTGTATCTCAAGAAAGCAAGCTATAATAGATCAAAATGGATATTTTTTTCTTAATTGAGTTTAAGTGATTTTTGAAGAATTCTGTGATCTGCAAAATTTTAAGAATTACTGTCATGATTATTGCATATATATGTGTCTATAGATATATAGGTGTATGTGTATACATTAATACATATATAGGTGTATATGCACATACATATACCATTATTCATCAATTTATGGAGATTGCTCATTGAAAGAAAGAGGCATACTAGCTATTTACTCAGCATAATCTTTCCTCTAAGTTTTTAATATCCAAAAGAGCAGGAGTGGTGTGTTGTGTTTCCTTATATCCAACAATGTCTATAACAAACTCTGCACATGCTTTGTGCTTAATAAAACCCCCAATTTTAAAATAATGTATATTATTTGAGTATCTATTTAGGTTTGAGAATGAGACATAATAAGCATTATCAGGATAATAAACATTATCAGAATAAAGAAGGAACTTAATGAACACATAGTTATTGCAAGCAAAAGAAGCCTGACTGGAAATGAGTTGATTAACAAAAAAAGAAATGACCAACTAGATTGAATATAAATAAAGAGCAAAAAAATAAGAAAGTATGCAATTGTCACAACTAAATCTTTAACAGGAAAAGCAAGTCTATAAAATTTTATGAAAAGTATATTTGCATACCAGTAAAAAAAAAAAAAAAAAGGTAAGCAAACCTAAGTCCTTTTAAACCAGACTTTCTTAACTTCAGGCAATGGTCCTATTGAGATGGCTAATTCTTTGATTTGGCATCTGCTCTGTACCTTAAAAGATTCTTAGCAGCATCTTTGTCTCTACCACTTGTTTTCAGGGACAATCTCCTCCTGCAGTTGTGACAAATGGCAATGTCTCTAGACATTTCAGAATATCCCCTAGGAAGTAGAAACACCCTGGTTGAGACCCACCAATTTATGGAAAGGCACAATAAAGGATCTCCCAATCCTTGATGGAGTCCAACTTCCTTTGCTTTTGTGGAGGAAAGTGAATTTCCATCTCCTTAGCTCATGAGGCAGATGTTGGGGGACTTATAGAAAGATATACCCCTCAACAGACAATTAGGAAAATAAGAAGCATGAAAACAGAAGAAGAAAAAAAAGAGAGACATTTTTATGAGGGAGGGTGAAAGTACAGCTAATATAAAAGAGCAAAATTAAAATAAAAAATATGCCAGTGGTGTAACATGCACCTCCATAAACTCGAGAAGTGTGTTTGTTTTTCTTCTTTCCTTTTTTCAAGCATCTAGTGTATATAATTTCAGCTGCTCTTTTTTGAAGGAAAAAGTTTACTATTTTATAAAATGTAAAGATTTATGGGAGGCATTACACAGCAAGCCCTAAAATTTGCATTACAATATCTGATTGAAAATCATTGTATTACTTGGCTACAGCTGTTTTGTATTGATTGTACACTGTTTCATTAGACTACCTTCAAAAACTTTATTCCAAATGTCTTATAGATTTTCTAATTTTAATAACTGCCCTGAGACTGTGACTGTATATGTGACTAAAAATGTGTCCTGCAGGACAGCAATGGTAGTCAGTGATTTAGCCATCACAGCAGCTGAAATGTGAATACTCTGCATGACTTTCATAATTCATATTGATTAGGACTGCTCTGTGACTGGAACAATTTGAATGGATATTTGGTTTAAAGGTACGTTGATTTATTTAGTTTTCTTTTCTTTTTTTTTCCTTTTCCCAGAATGTGATATGCATTCCCAGAAATATGGTAAATTTGGTTTTATTTTTCAACTTTATCTATGGCAATTGCAATAAAGCTAGAATCCTCTGAGTGAATAGCAAAATTAGGCTTTTGAGTAGAATAGGTCAAATTCTGTTTAGCCCCTATCCTAGGATTTATGCTGATATAATTCCATTTTACATTGTTCTCGCCTTTAAAGAAGGCTTCCCTTGTTGGCTCAGATGGTAAAGAGCCCACCTGCCAATGTGAGAGACTTGGCTTTGGTCCCTGGTTCAGGAAGATTCCCTAGAAAGGAATGACTACCTACTCCAGTATTCTGGCCTGGAGAATCCCATGGACAGAGGAGCCTTTGCTGATATAATTCCATTATACCTTGTTCTCCCCTTTAAAGAGGCCCTGAATATAACCGAATATAACACTCTGGTATCCGCATGGGAGCATTTTTTTTCCCACAGCAAAGTGACAAAAATCTCTGTCTTAATTAGCAAGTTAACTCATATTCTATTCAACTTACTCTTAATTCTGCTTCACATTTATGCACTATAAAACTCTACTGCATAAACAAGTGTTTTAATTATTATCTTATTCTTAATATTATATAAATTATTCATTATTACTTAGTATTAGTTATTATTTCATAATGCAATATCATTTCCAAATTATAACATTTATGCAGACTGATAGTTTATAGTCTAAATATTATATCTTCAGTGATTTCCATTCTTTAATATCATACTTCACCTGCTTAAAGCTGTGACTAGATCAAAACATGTTTATTACCTGCTGTACTTTAAAACTTGCCAAATGACATATTTAACTTCTGCTAAAAAGGAGAGGACAATTTTCTGACTACCAAATAATGAATGTGGCATATAAACTCAGAAATTATTTTTGGGATAATACTAAAAGAAGAAAAGAATTATTTTTAAAGAATTCTTTGAATTAGTAACAATAAAATTCATTAGCTGAATAGCAATAAAATATCAAAACACCTCAATTAATATTCCACAATTCTTTTTCCACATAGGTAAAACTAAAAGAAAAAAAAACTAAGATTACATTAGAAAATATTTTTTCTATTTGATAATTATATTTAGTTATCCATGTAATTGGGAAATTGTTGGAATAATAATCTTAAATATTATAGACAATATACAAATATAAAATATTAGCCAATAAGTTGATGCACTTACTCAATCTTTTTCCAATTAGTTTCATACATTATTTGAAATAGCATATAATATGCAATTAGAAAAACATTATAGGAAAGAATGGATTTTTAAATTTTCTGGCCATTTTTCCTTTAATATCAGTTTAGTTTTCAAATAAGTTTAGTTGAGAAGATAGAAAGGTATGGAAATTCCTCTTATGACAACTTTTATAGGATCAGGTTCCTTGATTGAGTAGTCCTATGTCTTTATGTGATCACATGGTGGAGAAAGGTAGATCAATCATGTTCTTTTATGAAATTGATACAATCTAGAAGTCATAGCTTTACTGAAGCTCTTGGTACTTTTACTCTAAAGCTAAAATTAGCTGCAAGACTAAGGATGCTATGGGTGATTATAGGATCACAACTCAAGCTCCATTGGTGTGGCCTGTGATAATGCTCAAGAAAGCAAGCAGGGACAGCTATCCGAAACTTTACAATAGTTTGAATTAAGCCTTACAATTCATACTTGCATTCTGAAATTACACAAAATTATGTATTTTTTTATGGTATGTCCTACCATAAGGGCTTCCTTGGTAGCTCAGATGGTAAAGAAGCCACCTGCGATGCAGGAGACCCCGGGTTGATTCCTGCGCTGGGAAGATCCACCAGAGAAGGGATAGGCTACCAACTCCAGAATTCTTGGGCTTCCCTGGTAACTCAGAAAGGTAAATAATCTGCTGGCAATGTGGGAGTCCTAGGTGCGATCCCTAGGTTGGGAAAGACCCCTGGAGAAGGAAATAGCTACCCAGTCCAGTATTCTGACCTGGAGAATTCCGTGGACAGAGGAGCCTGGCAGGCTACAGTCCATGGGGTTACAAATAGTCGGACATGACTGAGCAACTTTCACACACACCTTCCATAAAGTGCTAATTGTTAAATATGTCCTATTTGAGCTGTTTTCTTTCCCTTTTTCTGTTTGATTGCTTTGCTGCTGCTAAGTCACTTCAGTCGTGTCTGACTCTGTGCGATCCCATGGACGGCAGCCCACCAGGCTCTGCCGTCCCTGGGATTCTCCAGGCAAGAGCACTGGAGTGGGTTGCCATTTTCTTCTCCAATGCATGAAAGTGAAAAGTGAAAGTGAAGTCTCATATTTCTGCCCTATAAATAAACTTTTCATACCATTTTCTAGATTCCGTATATAGAAGACATGCAGATGACTAACAAACACATAAGGAGATGCCTTTGCCCATTTTTAATTGTGTTTCTTGTTTTTGGATTGAGTTGTAAGATTCCTTTATATATTATGGATACTTGTCCCTTATTATGTATATGATTTGCAAAAATTTTCTCCCATATTATACGTTGTCTTTTCACTCTCTTGTCAATCATAATTCTTTGTTTATGATTTCTAAATCTGTCAATTTAAGTGCCTAGAGTGTGAAAAGCAAGATTATATGCAGAATTTCTCAGAATAAGTACAATGGAATGAGTTCATAAGCATAAATGTTTTATAATAATGAGAAACATTTATTAATATAAAACAGAACTGAGTTATCCTTTACACATTCAACAAATATGTCATGTTCATGCTAAATTTTCATAGGTCTTCCATTGTATTAATGGATTTCTAGCTATGTTAAGTCATAAACTATTGGGGGAGGTTGAATGAAGGATTATGGGAACCAAATAAGCTGTTTCTTAACTATTCTGTAAATCCAATAGTAGTGAAAAATTTGAATAACTGAAAAGAGCATGAAGGTTAAAATTTTGGGCCTATAAATATGATAATTATTTGCCTAAACAAATATTTCTAAAATACAGAAGAGTTTTGTTTTATAAACACATTAGTCTGCTCAGCGGCCATAACAAATATTACAAAATACTACTGAGTGGCTTAAAAATCAACATTTATCTTCTCATAGTTCTGGAAGCTAGAATTCCTGATCAAGGTGCCAGCAAATTTGGTATTTGATGAGGGTTCTTTTCTTGGCTTGGGCCCAGCCACCTCCTCACTGTGCCACATGTGACTTGTACTTTGTGGTAGTTCCTGAGAGGGCTTGATGATTCTGGTGTCTCTTCCTCCTCTTAAAAGGATATTAGCTCCATAGGACCAAGGTCCTACCGCTATGACCTTGTTTAACCTGAACTGCTTTTGTCAAGGCCCTATCTCCAAATATAATAACACTGACAATTGGGGCTCCAATATGCGAATCTTAGGAGGACATAATTTGTCCATAATAACATATATACGTGTATATAAATTGGTGAATAATTGGTGGCATATTCCATTGAATGGTGAATAATTCCATCTCAGACAGATCGGAGCTTTTCCTTCTGGTTGAGAAAGGGCTTTAGACATACACTGTTCTAACCCTTCAAGCAGTATTGTTCATGGGTGTGTTTTCAATATTCTGGATTCTGTGCAGCCACATGACCGCCTCAGTTCAAGAAGATCAGTGAGTTCTAGACCACATCTGGGACAAGGGAACTTTAGAGGGGGCATGCTTTTATTTTATTTTCACTGTTATCTGTATTTCTTTCTGGAGCTCTGGATTTAGGCAAGCAACTGGCAGAAAGAAAACTCTCTGTTTGTTTTTTTTTGTGTGTGCTCCAAGAAAAGAAAGTGGAGTAAAAAAGAGAGCATAGAAAGTCTGAGGTCAGCAGCTTTCTTGGATCATCCTTCACAAATAAGAGCAAAATAAGAAAACAGACCTGTCATTGTCTCATTTTAAGAAAGCTTGTGGGAAAAAAAATACATCCAAATTTCCCAATTAGTATATTTAAAACCTTTTAAAACAATATTTTTAAGACCTTAACCATGTAACTGTTTGTTTTACAAAAGCCACCATGTAACTGTTTGTTTTACAAAAGCTAGATGTCGGAGCCGGCACACAAGATCCCACCCATGACAAGGTCATGAGGAGAAGACCTGAAGGGCAAGGCGGATCAGGTTTTCAGGGATTCTGAAAAGTTGCCCCCAGCGCTCACCTTAAAGATGATATCTGTCTTTCTGATGCTTGCTTCAATAGACTACTCCCTAATTTCTGTGACACAGGCAGAAGGCCTTCCCCAATCTCTTTCCAAATAAGAATCAGTTTAGAACTTTAATCAATAAGTTTCCCAGGTGGTGGTATGTTATGAGATTATCCAGGGTGAAAGGAGTGTTTTAATTTAAACTCCTTTGCTGGAATTTTAGTTTGTTTGGCAAATGCGTTTATGCCGTTGGTACTAATATGCATGATTACTTATAATACCCTAATCATAAAACAACATAAAGAACCTGATCACATAAAGGCCCTAATAGGCACAGAGCCCTTCGGGGGTAAGGAAGCCCTATTAGAGAACGTAAAAATATTATTTTAAAAGTGGTTCTAGTTAAAGATTTAGAAAAATAAGAGTTTAAAATTGTTAATTTTAACCAGGAATGCTAAACAGGGGCTGCCTCACTGGAGCTGCAGAGTCTTTGTGTGGTAAACCTTTTAGATAAATTTAACTGATAACTTCTGCAAAAGGACTGACCTTTGTGTTCATTAAAGAATAGATTACGGAAAACAGCTTTGCATTCACCTAGGTCATAAAATTTCAATAGGCCCCAAGGCCAGAAGATAATGTACAAGACCCTCATAAACAAAGAAGTATGCAGAAAACACCCTGGTTTCATGAAGAACAAGCTGATGTAATGTTAAACTATCTTCCCCTTAGAAATGTACTAATTTAGGGTATAAAAGCCATGGTAAAAAATAAAGCATTGCCAGACTCTGCCAGACCCTGCAAACACCCCCGTCTGGTCATTCTCTCTCCCTCTCTCTCTCTCTCTCTCTCTCTCTCCCCCTCGCAGACTTGGCCCTATCAAGGCTGGTCTCACGTGTCTTCCCTCTCTCTCTCCTTCTCTCTCTCTCTCTCTCTCTCTCTCACCGATGCCATTCATCCTGAGGGTACCCCCTGGATCCTGCCGAGGCTGGACCCCGGCAGCTAGATGATTTCTAACTTTGCAGGAAGATAGCATTGATAAAGTTACACCTAATCTTTGTCACTGAAGCCAGCTGTTGCACATTACTCTGAACCATCTAGATTTATGTTAGTGGTTACCTCCACAATAATATCCAAAATAAATGATATTTTTTTAAGTAATTAGGGGGTAATTCTCTTAATTTTCTATATCCCATCCCACATATTTCAAAAAAGATGCTTCAATAGTAAATGTACATGTATATACATAGGTATTTGTGTTTACATCCCAGTTGCTTTGTTTCTCCCAGTGAGCACCATAAATAATGGTATTTAGTAAGGATCTTAGATGGCATCATTTTCTCACTATTTTATGTCTAATGTTCAGATAATGCTGTGTTGAAATCTTCAAATACAATTGTGTATTTTGTATATGTCAGTGAAATTTTAACATTTTCTGCTTAATATACTTTAATGCTCTGTTATTTGGCTCATAAAACTTTATGATTATGGTTTTTCACTGTGTATAGTATCTTATATCAATATACTATGACATTCCCAATTCCATTGGATGTGATTTGCCTTAATTACACCTTTCTTTGAATTAATACTGCAAACTTAAATTTTTCCTATTCTGTTTTTATATATTCTCCCATGTTTACATCTTCAAATCTCCTTTTTCAAATTGTTTTAGAAATGCATTTAGGGTGCAGTAAATACTTGGAAAAAGCTGGCTTAAAATTCAAACAAACTAGGTTTGGGGTGTCTGGCCCCATTGCTTCATGGCAAATAGATGGGAAAACAACGGAAACAGTGACAGACCTTATTTTCTTGTGCTACAAAATCACTGTGGACAGTGACTGCAGCCATGAAATTAAAAGATGGTTCCTCTTTGGAAGAAAAGCTACGACTTACCTAGACAGCATATTAGAAAGCAGAGACATTACTTGGCCGACAAACGTCTGTCTAGTCAAAGCTATGTTTTTTCCAGTCATACCTGGATGTGAGAGTTGGACCATAAAGAAGGCTGAATGCCGAAGAATCAATGCTTTTGAACTGTGATGTTGGAGAAGACTCTTGAGAGTCCCTTGGACTGCAAGGAGATCCAACCAGTCCATCCTAAAGGAGATCAGTCCTGGGTGTTCATTGGAAGGACTGATGCTGAAGCTGAAACTCCAATACTTCGGCCACCTGATGTGAAGAACTGACTACTTGGAAAAGACCCTGATGCTGGGAAAGATTGAGGACAGGAGCATAAGGAGATGACAGGATGAGGTGGTTGGATAGCATCACCAACTCAATGGACATGAATTTAAGCAAACTCTGGGAGATGAAAAGGACAGGGAAGCCTGGCATGCTGCAGTCCAGGGGGTGGCAGAGTCTGACACGACTGAGTGACTGAATGATGATGAAGTACTCGGTATTATTTTACCATTATTATTAATCATTTTTACACAATCTTATTTTCATTTCAGCTGGGGAATACATCATTGGCATGTATTGTTGCACATGGTTTCTCTTCGTTTTGCATGGCTGCTGTGTATGCATTTAAGCTTCTTGTGATTGTTTTTGCTCATAACCAAGAAATGTATACCCTAGATACAGAGAAAGTGGACATGTTGTTTTAATTCCCTATGCTTTCTACTCATTGACATTTCCTTAGTGTGTTTTCCCATATATTTACTTAATGCTTTTCAATGCCCTGACATAGCTTGGAAGGGATATACATGCACATTTTTCAAGCTATTCTCACAATCTCTACTCTGTAACTTGGGAAAAGAACCCATATGCTTTGCTTGTAAACACTAACACATTTGAATTCATTTCTACCATTATAATCTCTGCTTTCTATTTACCTTGCTTCTTCCATGTTTCATTCTTTCTACTTTATTGCTTTATTTTGCATTGTGTATATTTTTACACCCTTTCCCGTTAAGAGCTTAGAAATTATTCCCTTTTTATTTCTTTCTTTTTTTGTTTGTTTGTTTTTTAGTAAATACCATGAACACTTTATTAAAAAGACTAAGTTAAAAAAAATCAGTGTTAAGAAGTATCACTTTCCTACTCCCTAACATTAGAAAAATCTAAGCTTGACATTGTCATTTCACATGAGTTTATATTGTTTGACATAGTTTTTAAAGAAAGTTATTTTAAAATTCTGAATTAGTTAGAAATGTAATCATTTAGCTTTTTGGAAATTAACCCATATGTTTATTACTGTTTCTATCAATATTTCTTCTGAAATATTTTTCCCCTAAAAGTTTGCCTTTTCCAGTGTTAAAACTATGTTTTTACTTATCCTAAAATAATATTACAATTTACCTTATGTGGAAATCAAAGTGTTTATGAGTGCAAAGGTACAGTTTGATATTATTTATTTGCATAGTATTTCCGAGGTATTATAATACTATCTCCTCATTCTTGAGTACATTTTTTAAGTATAATTAATATTTAGTAAATTGGTTCCTCATATCTGCTTGATTTTTATATTCAAATACATATTTTTTTTCTTCAAAGAGGGCCCAACATTATTGCTCATAGATCAAAATCAATATCACTTATCAAGTTTTAGCCCTTCAGTTTGTTTTGATGATCGTGGACACACTATAACAACCACATCAAAAACATAGAGTGTCATCACAATTTCATTGACATGTTGAGTGAAAGAAAATAAACCAATAATGAACCCAATAAAATATACTACATAATTGATTTATATACAATTCTAGAACAATATAAGCTGATCTATGATTGCAGATCCCCTGTAGGAAGAAATGGAAACTCACTCTAGAATTCTTGCCTCGAAAATTCCAAGGACAGTGGAGCCTGGTGGGCTCCAGTCAACAGGATTGCAAAGAGTTGGACATGACTTAGCTACAGAACACACACATGCATGGTTGCAGAAACAAAGGAATGTGTCTGATGTCTGAATGAACTAGAAAAAGGTCCAATGGATGTGTTTTAGATAAAAGTAACTTTCCCTTGTTCTGTGTGCTGGTTATACTGCATATACAATTATTAGAAATCACTGAATTGAGCACATAATTTTTTATTGCTGTTGTTCAGTCACTAAGTTGTGTCTGACCATTTGCAACCCTATCAACTGCAGCATGCCAGGCTTCCCTGTCCTTCAATATCTCCCAGAGCTTGGTCAAACTCATGTCCTTTGAGTCAGTGATGCCATTCAACCATCTCATCCTCTGTTGCTCCCTTCTCTTCCTGCCCTCAATCTTTCCCAGTATCTGCATCTTTTCCAACGAGTCAACTTTTTGCATCAGGTGACAAAAGTATTGGAGCTTTAGCATCAATCCTTCCAATGAATATACAGAATTGATTTCCTTTAGTATTAATGTGTTTGATCTTACTGTCCAAGGGGCTCTCAAGAGTATTCTCCAGCACCACAATTAAAAAGCATCAGTTCTTAGGAGCTTAGCCTTCTTTATGGTTCCACACATGACTACTGGAAAAACTATAGTATATTTTATTGTATTTAGATTATATTTTCAACTGTATTTATATTATACTCCCAACCAAATAAAAATATGTTAGTAAAATGAAAAGCAAACAACAGAATGTGAAAAAATAACTGCACTATGTGTATGGCACATCTTGCATACATACTGTATAAAGAATATATACAAGTCAATAATAAAATCAAATAACATCTATAAAATGTAGGCACACAATTTGAAGAAATACTTCACAAAGAAGATACATAAAAGGTATTTAAAAATAATTAGCCATCTGATAAATGCAAATAAAAATACAAAGAGATAAACCATTTCCCACTCACAACAATGGTCACAATTAGTCTGACAACACAACACTAGCCAGTAGACAGAACAACTGAAATTTATATATATTACTGGAGAGACTGTAAAACTGTACAAATTTGGAATGCGATTTGACCCTTTGAAAGAAAATTGTGCATTTAATCTTTGTTCCAGCACTCATAGTTCTTTGCGTTTATCAATAAAAATGAAAAGTTATGTTTGTCAACCAACTGGTAAATGGATGCCTATAGTAACTTAATTCATAACTACTCCAGACTGTAAGTCACCCAAATGTCCATCAACAGAATAATGGTCTAGCAAGTTGTTTAACATTCATGAAAATTAAATGTTAGTAAACAAAAGGAAAAAGTCTGCTGATGTACTCAACAACTTGGTTCAAATCTCGTTATTATATTGAGCAAAAAGAACAGGTGCCAAAGAGAGTATTTTTTGTATGATTTCACTCATACAAAATTCGATAACAGCCAAAACACCTATCATGATTGAAAATCTATCAGAGTTGTAAGCTTGATTCTGAAGTGGACCTGACATTGTATTCATCTGGTAGGCCTTTGTCTCACTGACTCTCATAATTCTATTCTACTATTAAAGACTCCAAACTATGTATGTCCCAAATCAACACACTGTAATTGGGTTATTTATTGTCCCTCTTTAAAGACTTACTAAAAGACTAAGGAATTGTCAGAGCAAATCATTCTATTTACTGCAATTTTTAGTAAACTCCCAACTAAATTCAATAAGAATTTTCTTCTGAATGTTTTTATTGCAGCATGAATATAAATGATTTCACTTTTTATTAATGGGTGCATCACTAAGAAATATAACCATTGTTAATTAACTCATACATAATTATAGGAAGTGATTCCAAAATTGTTCAAAGAGAGAAAAACACTTTGGTGTGAAGAGATGTTAAGTTCAATGTGTAATGAAATATGTATATTGTTCTGGGAACCGTAATAGACAGGTCAGCTTCATGTGCAGATATAAAGAACAGAGTGGCAACTACTTTTGAGTCTATATGTGTGCATATACTTGCACCTATGCACATGAGTCTATATTATTTGTGTGTGAACCCTGAAAGTATCATTGTGTTTACTAGCTGAAGTTACAGAAAATGTTATCATTCATTATGGTGTTTTAAAAATATAAAAAGTAATTTGTTATAATGGCAGAGCAGGTCATTTGTAGAGTACAAAAAATAGGTGCTAAACTAACTTTTGGGCTTTCCTTGTGCCTCAGCAGGTAAAGAATCCGCCTTCAATGTGGGAGACCTGGGTTCAATCCCTGGATTTGGAAGATCCCTGGAGAAGAGAAAGGCTACCCACTCCAGTATTCTGGCCTGGAGAATTCCATGGACTGTGTAGTCCATGGGGTTGCAAAGAGTCGGACAAGACTGAGTGACTTTCACTTTCAAACTAGCTTTTAATTATTCCAGTTCCAGTTCCATTTCAGTCTCTCAGTTGTGTCCAACTCCTTGCAACCCCATGAATCACAGCACGCCAGGCCTCTCTGTCCATCACAAACTCCCGGAGTTTACTCAAACTCATGTCCATCCAGTCAGTGATGCCATCCAGCCATCTCACCTCTGTCATCCCCTTTTCCTCCTGCCCCCTATCCCTCCCAGCATCGGGGTCTTTTCCAATGAGTCAACTCTTCACATGAGGTGGCCCAAGTATTGGAGTTTCAGCATCAGCATCAGTCCTTCCAATGAACACCCAGGACGATTTCCTTCAGGATGGACTGGTTGGATCACCTTGCAGTCCAAGGGACTCTCAAGAGTCTTCTCCAACACCACAGTTCAAAAGCATCAATTCTTCGGCACCCAGCTTTCTTCACAGTCCAACTCTCACATCCATACATGGCCACTGGAAAAACCATAGCCTTGACTAGATGGACCTTTGTTGGCAAAGTAATGTCTCTGCTTTTTAATATGCTACCTAGGTTGGTCATAACTTTCCTTCTAAGGAGTAAGTGTCTTTTAATTTCATGGCAGCAATCACCATCTGCAGTGATTTTGGAGGCCAAAAAGTAAAGTCTGACACTGTTTCCACTGTTTCCCCATCTATTTCCCATGAAGTGATGGGACCAGATGCCATGATCTTAGTTTTCTGAATGTTGAGCTTTAAGCCAACTTTTTCACTCTCCTCTTTCATTTTCAACAAGGGGCTTTTTAGTTCCTCTTCACTTTCTGCCATAAGGGTGGTGTCATCTGCATATCTGAGGTTATTGATATTTCTCTCGGCAATCTTGTCCCATTTTTCCAAAGCATATTTTCTAATGAGTATATTTAAGAATGATAACAACACTACAAGTACACCCATCAATGGGTATTTACTGATGTCAGTGGGATCAGATTCAGGGGCTGCCCATAAGATCCACAAATAGAAGTTTAATGTGTGAATTGCTGCATTTCACATGAACCCACTATCTGCTCCCTGCATTTATTTTCAAAGTTGGAGGGAAAAAAATGTCATTAATGCATTATTTTATCCTGATTAACAAGAAAATCTGCCATATGACCCAGGAATCCCACTTCTGGGCATACACACTGAGGAAACCAGATCTGAAAGAGACATGTGCACCCCAATGTTCATTGCAGCACTGTTTATAATAGCCAGGACATGGAAGCAACCTAGATGCCCATCAGCAGATGAATGGATAAGGAAGCTGTGGTACATATACACCATGGAATATTACTCAGCCGTTAAAAAGAATTCATTTGAATCAGTTCTAATGAGATGGATGAAACTGGAGCCCATTATACAGAGTGAAGTAAGCCAGAAAGATAAAGAACATTACAGCATACTAACACATATATATGGAATTTAGAAAGATGGTAACGACAACCCTATATGCAAAACAGAAAAAGAGACACAGAAGTACAGAACAGACTTTTGAACTCTGTGGGAGAAGGTGAGGGTGGGATGTTGGGAAAGAACAGCATGTATATTATCTATGGTGAAACAGATCACCAGCCCAGGTGGGATGCATGAGACAAGTGCTCGGGCCTGGTGCACTGGGAAGACCCAGAGGAATCGGGTGGAGAGGGAGGTGGGAGGGGGGATCGGGATGGAGAATACGTGTAAATCTAGTGCTGATTCATGTCAATGTATGACAAAACCCACTGAAAAAATTAAAAAAAATTAAAAAATAAAAAATAAAAAAAAAATAAAATACTGTAATAAACTTTTTTTTGTTTTGTTTTTGAAAATATGTTTAATGATTAATAATGTTCCCTCATCTGTGTACATCTGAAGAAAAGCCTTTTGTTGTGTAGTAATGTATGTCTCCTTAGAAAATTCTTCTGAGGAATATTGACATGGATTTATCAAATAAAAAAGTCTCCCAATTTGATGTAATTTTGGGTGGAAAGAGGGGCAGAATTCCTACAAAGCAAAGCTAGTGCAAATAGAAAAAGGGAGTCTTAGTGTCAAAAACACATTTTTATTTCAAATTTGGAGTAGAATGATTAATAAAATACATTTTTAGCATTTATAGGATTTCTTTGCATGTGTAACATCAAATCAAAGAGAAAACTTCTTATTGAAATACCCTGATTCTTCTTTTGGAAATATCCTGACAGTAGGAGAGAGGGTTAGAGATTTTGAACTTCACTGATCTTTAAACTTTCTCTCTGTTTGTCTGAGTCACAGAAACTGTACAAATGTATAACCAGACATTTTTCCTTTTCAAATTATCCAGATATACTTTTGGCATCTTACTATTTTTGTCAGAACAACTCTCAATTCCAAAATATGAAATGCAGCAAAAATACCAGTTGAAATGCTTATATTTTTAAGTAACTTTCAGCTGATAACAATGTCCTCTTTCTGATTGCACTTGGTCCCTGAGGAAGCAAGAAGTGCTGGTGAATGTTTTTCTGAATTACAGAATAGTGTGTTAAGTGCTGACCACTGTGGATGAGGAAAGAGAGTAAAACTGCCCTTAAAAATAAACCTCAGTATGTGATAAGTGAAAGAAAATGCTGAGTAAAGGACATCAGTGAATTGCCATTTATGCTACTCTGTGATAAAGGAAATCCTGCACTCAAAACAAGGAAAGCAAAGTAATTTTAATGTTCTTAATAGGATGCCAGAAATTAGAAGCCAGTTAAGAACTTTAGTTATTCCAAATGCGACTCACTCAAAATTTCTAAATTATAAGCTACTAATCTACTCAAGTTCAATGAAGAGACCTTAGAGATAATTCAATCACAAGTCATGCACATATTTCAAAATGAGAGAACAAGCGATCTGAATTTTCAAGGATTAATTTATTTCAGGAGACAAGATGCATTTAAAGAAAGAATATTTAAGCTAATCTTAGATTTTGTATTACATCAGTTAATTTAAACCTGATTTAGATGATGCCATTCAAGTTATTCCCAGATGATAGGTTTTCATATTTTAAAAGTTGTCTGCCAGCATTTACATTATTTTTCTTTCTTGATCATTGACTGTGTCAACTGTTTCAAATCACATTCACCATCTCTGCAAACTTAGCTGCTAACAAAATTTTATAACATCTGTATTTATGATTTCAAGTGTTCTCTGTTAATCTGGGCTATTGCCTTCAAGAGAAATGACTCTGGTGTATTAGTCATTCAGTGCAGTTAGTAAAAAGACAACATAAATATTTCTGAGGTCCTTAATAGCTTCTCATCCTTCAAAATTCTTACAAGCAGTTGAAACATATTTCTCATTAAATTCAATGGGAAATCATAGAGTATATCTTCAAAATGCATTAGACTGAAAGTTGATGTAGAATTTTATAATGGAAGAATTGAAACAAAACTATGGGAAAGCCACTGACCAATCTATTAAAAGTAGGGTTAGGAGACAGTATGTGTCTCTGGAAGTACAAAATAACACTTAATTGAATCTGAATTGACTTTAAACCTCTGGATCTAATGACTAGTTTACAGGAAATGCATAAGATAGAGGAAAAATTCAATAGCAAAAGGATGCAATCAACTGAAACCAGAGTGTGGAAAATTCTGGAGGACAAATGACTGGATTTCTTATTCATTATATAACCAAATAGGGGCTTGTGAGGTAATGCTTATAGATTTAAAAGACTTAAGAAACATACTAACTAAATGCTGTGTGTAGATATTGTTAGAATCCTGATTCTTACTAGACAACTTTGAAATATACACTTTTTGGACAATCAAAGAGATTCAGAAAATATTAGCTGATATTAAATAAGTGCTGCTAATTTTATTGTTGCAGTAATTGCATAGTTCCTGTATATAAAAAGTAAAATTCCGTGGTTATGGTTGCATTTTCTTTAAAATGCTCTAGCCAAAAATAGGCAAAATATAGGGTAAAAGAAAGTAAAGGGGAGGGAAGGAGGGAAAGAGAGAAATAGAGAGATAGAGGGTAAGAAAGCATGCAAAGTGGATGATACATGATTATAAATGAAAATAATAATTGAAAACAAGTCAACCACAAATTGACTCTTCCTGTGGGTGCTTCCCATCTATCTCTACAAGGATTAAATCATATGCTGCTGCAGCTGCTGGCCTCCAACACCCCTCAAAGGAGTTCAGTGTGGACAGCAGAAATGAAGCACTCTGCGCTCCCAGAAAACTGACAGGACAGGTCTTCAGATAGTTGGATATACACAGAAGCTGATTTTATGAGCTCAATTCCTGTATCTCCTCATACCTAGAAAAACTGTTAAAATCCTTCATGATGATGACTGTGTCTCATACTAGCAGAAGCTTCACAAGACCGGCAGAAACTTTCTAAAAAATAAACATGCTTGATTGCATGTACTCTTCCTTTACTAAAATCACGTATATACTATCCTTCTCCCCTACATTTTTGGAACAGTTTTGCAGAGCTATCTGAGGTGCTGTCTCCCCGGGCTGCAATCCTCATGTTACCCCCAAATAAAACTAACTCGCAACTCTCACGTTATGCATCATAAGTTGACACACACTCAAAATATGTATGGTGTAATATTGAAAGTGAAAGTCACTCAGTCCGTGTCAAACTCTTTCTGACCCCATGAACTATACAGTCCATGGAATTCTCCAGGCCAGAATACTGGAGTGGGTAGCTGTTCCTTTCTTCAGGGGATCTTCCCAACCCAAGGACTGAACCCAGGTCTCCCGCATTGCAGGTGGATTCTTTATCAGCTGAGCCACCAGGGAAACCCAAGAATACTGGAGTGGGTAGCCAATCCGTTCTCCAGCGGATCTTCCCAACCCAGGAATCAAACTGGAGTCTCCTGCATTTCAGGTGGATTCTTTACCAACTTAGTTACCAAGGAAGCCCTAATAGTTTAAAAACATATCTTTAAAAAAATGCAGAAATGAAATTAATTTCAAAGTTTATAATTTTCTCTACTATACATAATAGATGAGCACCTAAAATAAAACAACTGTTTGTACCTCATTTTTTATAGTCATATTTTTGTAGATGACGGAGTTTTGAATTTTATGTAAACTTTTACAAACACCTTAATAAATATGATTACACAAATTTAATTTTTTTTTCAATAGTGTCACACTCCAGTTTGATAAAGTTAGCTTTCAGAGTAGGATCAGGGACTTGACAATTACACCACATTCAGAAACTCATCTCTTGCCTACCAAGTCTAATTTTACTATGAAGTCTGGGGGAAAAAAAAGCAATTATAGTTTCTCATCATTGCATTATATGAAGGGTTAAATCACAACCCACTGCAATGCCTCACTAACAGGGTGCCTTGAGGGAAATTTAGGATGAGGTATTCCATGCTTCCGATAAACAGGCCCTTAAATAAATAGATGCATACCTTAGGAAGAATGTCGGTGACCCTAGATTCTTGTATCTTCCTATAAATAGAAAGACATTAAAATCATTACCTTGTGGAGTCTGTCCTTTGCGACTATAGTAATCACCAACCTAGTGCGTGCTAAGTCCCTTCAGTAATGTATCTGACTCTGTGTGGCCCCACGGACTGTAGCATGCCAGACTCTTCTGTCCATGGGATTCTCCAGGCAAGAATATTGGAGTGGGTTGCCACGACCACCAGGAGATCTCCCCAACCCAGGGATCCAAACCAAATCTCTGACATCTCCTGCACTGGCAATTATGTTCTTTACCCATAGCACCATCTGGGAAGCCCATCCTGAATCAATTACCTATATTCATGCTTTGTCTAGGGTTTCCCAAGTGACTCTGTAGTAAAGAATCTGCCTGATAATGTGGGTTCAATCTCTGAGTTGGGAAGATCCTCTGGGGGAGGCAATGGCAACCCGTTCCAGTATTCTTGCCTGGAAAGTCCCAAGGACAGAGGAACCTGGTGGGCTGTAGCAAAGAGTAGGACACAACTGAGCATACACCTAGACAAACAGATGCTTTGTCTAGCTCTTCTAAAGAACTTATTGAAATAGTCAGATTTGTTCAGGGTTTACAGCATCTCACATGTTGGTATGGCTTGAATCATGACTGTCATCTAGAAAATCATGCATTTTTCCCACCACTCAAAAACAAGTCTGTGTGGATTTTATTCTATGTTGCACTTGCTCAATGTGAATGCCTGAATCTCAGTTCCTGCTTGAACACACTTCATGCAAACTTGGGGCTGAATTTCATGTAAATTTGGAAATAGGATTTGTCCACTTAGAGAAAAATGCATGATGTGATAGCTGCAGGCTTGTTCTATTCAGGGACATTATTGAAACTGTAGACCCCAAAACAGACTCTTGATAGCTCTGAGGAACTGCTTCAAAGAGCTTGGGGAGGAACCAAGATATGTGAATTTTTCTGGTTGGGAAATGCATGTAGTTAAGCCTAATCTACCTAGGCAGGTATTTCCTTGACATTGAGCAAATGCCACATAGCATTACAATATATGAGAAAGAATGGCTCAGTTGAACTTCTCCAGCAAATTTAACAAGTCTTACGAAAGACTTAGTTCTATGGCTGTCTCACAGAGGGACTCATTTTCTGTGGGCCGAGCTCTAACCTCCCTGCCTTTCACTGCCCAGTCCTCTGGAGTCAGTTGTCCATGGCTGATTCCTTTGTAGGAAGGGAGCTGGGGTCTTTCTCCTGCCCTTGCTTGACTATTTGTGGGGTTGCTTCCAAGCAGTGAAGTTAAGACAATGTAAGATACATGAGCCTCATAAGTCAGTGAGGCTGAGGGCACCTAATTTACATACATCACATACTCATGTCTTCATTCATAGCCTATGACACAACCTTCCCCAGATCCCTCTCACAAAAGAGTTCTTTCATTTTTGTATAATGTGACTGCATCCTAGTATTCCTGTTTGTGGTAGTGAGTTACTTTGCCTCTACTTTTTTTATATTACCACTCTCCCAAGGCCTTTTCCCAGTGTAAGAGCCAGGACATTCATACCAGTTTATGTTGTGGCAGATAATAGTCACCAATGTCAACCGCAGTGCAGCAGAGGTCTAGCTATTGATCCTTAGTGCCATAATTGATCCTTGTGCTAGTCACAGGCCTATAAAACAGTGCTCTTCACAGTGACTGAGGGACATCAGCTGATGGAGTGGCTACCAACCCCAATAATTCCTGTCACCATCACTGAGAGAAAAGAGGTGTCATCCTGGAAGGCCTCACAATGGCCACTATATCCTTAGGCTGGAAGTGACATACTATATCTCACTGGTCAGAACCAATCAGGAAGTACAGTCCTACAAGGTATCCTGAATGGGGATTGGGGTGAGGGGGATCTGACTACTCAGTGACAGTCACAAGTGATCACTAACACTTATCTCTATACACACACACACAAATTTCACTGGGAACAAAGAAATTGGGAAATTTCACTGGGAACAATGAAATTGGGAAATTTCATTGGGAACAAATTTATGAATTTTAAATTTATGCCACTACATTCATTTTTTAATTAGCATTAGGTAATATCATACAAAGTAAAACACTTTCATAAGAAAGTAAGTAACCATCATTATATTGATTGAATTTTTATACACTTAAAATCATTTAGTAACTATTGGGCAATATATTTTTAAAAATTATGATTATGCGTCATGGAATGAGTGCTGAGATCAAACTGTGAAAGCTATTACATTTTTAAGTGCCTTAGGTATCATTTCAGGCCCTATGTAAAAAGGGTTTTGATTAGTACTGGTGAGTACATAATTGCAATTTGAGTTAATTATTACCTGTCATTCACTCTACACAAAAAGGCTATAGCTCCACTGGTAGCTTGGAGAGCCTGAAATCAGCTTCACAGGCTCTGTTACTCTGGCTATTTTAACTAGAAGGTTCTTGTATAATAACTGATAGAGCTGATTTTTCTATGATTGCTTTGATATGGATAGCCATTCATGATAAAAATTTCTTTTAAGCTTAGGGATTTTTAATAGGTCCAGAAGCAGAAGAGATTAAGAAGAATGGCAAGAATACACAGAAGAACAATACAAATAGAGTTCTTAATGACCCAGATAACCACAACAGTGTGATCACTCACCTAGAGCCAGACATCCTAGAGTATGAAGTCAAGTGGGCAGGAAGCGTTACTACAGACAAAGCTAGTGGAGCTGATGGAATTCCAGTTGAGCTGTTTAAAATCTCAAAAGATGATGTTGTTAAAGTGTTGCACTCAGTATGTCCACAAATTTGAAAAAATGCAGCAGTGACTGCAGGACTGGAAGATGTCAGTTTTCATTCCAATCCCACAGAAGGACAATGCAAAAGGATGTTCAAAGTACAGTACAATTGCACTCATGTCACATGCTAGCAAGATAATGTTCAAAATCTTTCAAGGTAGCCCTGCAAAGTATGTGAACTGATAACTTCAAGATGTACAAGCTGGATTTAGAAAAGGCAGAGGAACCAGAAATCAAATTGCCAACATTTGTTGAATCATAGAGAAAGCAAAGAAATTCCAGAAAAAAACATCTACTTCTGCTTCATTGATTATACTAAAGTCTTTAACTGTATGGATCACAACAAACTGTGGAAAATTCTTAAAGAGATGGGAGTACCACAACACCTTTCCTGCCTTCTGAAAAATTTGCAGGTCAAGAAGTTAGAACCAGTCATGGAATAACTGATTGGTTCAAAACTGAGAAAGTATAATAAGGAACAATATTTTCACTGTTTTATTTAACTTATATGTAGAATGCATCATGTGAAAGACTGGGATGGAGGAATTACATGCTGGAATCAGAATTGCTGGGATAAATATCAACAATCTCAGGTATGTAGATGATACCACTTTAATAGCAGAAAGTGAAGAGGAACTTAAGAGTCTTTTGATGAGGATAAAAGAGGAGAGTGAAAAAGCTGACTTGAAACTCAACATTCAGAAAATTCAGGTTGTGGCATCCGGTCCCAAACTTCATGTAAATAGAAGGGAAAAATGTGGAAGCAGTTACATTTTTATTTTCTTGGGCTCCAAAATCACTGCAGATGGTGACCACAGTCAGGAAATTAAAAGATGGTTGATACATGGAAGGAAAACTATGACAAGCCTAGAGAGCTCATAAAAAAAACTGAGACATCACTTTTCCAACAAAGGTTCATATAATCAAAGATGTGGTTTTTCCAGTAGCCCTTCTTGGATGTGAGAGTTGGACCATAAAGAAGATTGAGCACTGAACAATTGACTGTTTCAAATTGTGGCGCTGGAGAAGACTCTTAAGAGTCCCTTGGACTGCAAGGAGATCAATCTTAAAGGAAATCATCCCTGAATATTCATTGGCAGGAAAGATGATGAAGCTGAAGCTCCAATACTTTGGTCAACTAAGGTGAAGAGCCAATTCATTGGAAAATACCTTGATACTGGGAAAGATTGAAAGTAAAAGGAGAAGGGGACAGCAGAAGATGAGGTAGTTAGATAGCATCACTGATTTAATTGAGAGTAATTTGAGCAAACTCCAGGAGATAATGAGGGACAGAGGAGCCCGTCATGCTACATGAGATTGCAAAGAGTTGGGTACGACTTAGCAACTGAACAACAAAAACAATGATAATCCTAGAATGACAGAAATTTATTGGCCACTTTAACAAAACTTAATTAAACTATCTAGAAACCTCAGAAAAGAGAAAATACGTGGCACATATATGCCTTATTTTAAAACCCAAAAACAAAACAGATTTGTCATTTAAATGGAGAAAATCTCCTTTGAGCTATTACAGATAATCTTTTGGGCTTGGGCCTATCTCTACCACAAATAAGTTATAATAAGCATAGCAGTAAGAAATATTCAGAAAGTTCAAAGGAATAGGTGTTTATCCCAGACCCTACTGCTTGATATCCATGTTATACTGTCCAAATCTTCCTCATCTATGGTACAGGCAAAAGAACCATTTCCTACACTGAAATACTTATGCCATATATCCTTCAAGGAATAACATAAGTTGGCAAATACACTCACTCTAGCTTTGGTTGCTGCTGTTCAGTTGCTGATTCATGTCTATCTCTTTTCAACCTCATTCGCTTCAGCACACCAGACCCCCTTGTCCCTCACCATCTCCTGGAGTTTGCCAAAGTTCATGTACACTGAATCAGTGATGCCATGCAACCATCTCATCCTCTGTCACCCTCTTCTATCTCTGTCTTAAATCTTTCCCACAATAACGGTCTTTTCCATGAGTCTTTGTTTGCATCAGGTGGCCAAAGTATTGGAGCTTCAGCTTATTTCCTCAAATGCAGAGTGAAGCTCTGCTTAGGGTCATGCTTCTGGGGGACACTAACACTCACCAAAGTGCCAAAGGAGGAGAAAGACCTCAATTCCATAAGGAATGCATCTGACAGGGCATTTTATTTATTGAGCTCTTCATAGGCTCATCTGAGGTTGCACTGTAGTTCATAGAATATCTTGACCTCTCTTTAAACCAAATCACTCTCCTCCAGGTTCCAAACTAGTGACGATGCAGCAATTCTTACAAACAAACAACTTGAACCCCAAAATTTCTTCCAAGAGACTTCTTCCCAGTGAACCCAACCTACAAGAGTAATGAAGACCATGATGTATGATCCTTTTTACTGTGCTGTTGGATCCTATTTGCTAGAATTTTCTTGAGGATTTCTGCATCTACTTTTATCAGTGATATTCACCTATAATTTTCTTTGTTGGTGGTATCTTTGAGTGGTTTTGGTATCACAGTGATAGTGACCTTGTAGAATGAGTTGGGAGTCATTCCTTTCTCTGCAAATTTTTGGAATAGTTTGGATAGGATAGATGTTAGTTCTTCTCTAAACATTAACCTGTGAAGCCATCTGGTCCTGGGTTTTTGTTTGCTGAAAGGATTTTGATTACATTTTTGATTCTTTTGATTGTGATTGCTCCATTCTTATTTTCTATTTCTTCCTGGTTTCATCTTGGAAAGTTATGCGTTTCTAAGAATTTCTCCATTTCTTCTAGGTTGTCCATTTTATTGGCATATAATTGCTTGTAGTAGTCTCTTATGATCCTCTGTATTTCTGTATTGTCTGTTGTAATTTCTCCTTGTACATTTCTAATTTTATTGATTTGAGACTTCTTCTTTTTTTTCTTAATGAGTCTGGCTAATGGTTTGTCACTTTTGTTTATCTTCTTAAAGAATCATCTTTAAGTTTTATTGATGTTTCCTATTACTGCCTTTATTCTTTTTCATTTATTTCTCCTCTGATCTTCATGATTTCTTTCCTTCTACTAACTTTGGGAGATTTATCCTAGGGATGCAAGGATTCTTCAATATATGCAAATCAATCAGTGTGATATACCAAACTAACAAACTGAAAGATAAAAACTATATGATCATCACAATAGTTGCAGAGAAAGATTTCAACAAAATTCAACACCCATTTATAATAACAACTCTCCAGAAAGTAGGC
Organism: Cervus canadensis; assembly: GCF_019320065.1. NCBI lineage: Eukaryota > Metazoa > Chordata > Mammalia > Artiodactyla > Cervidae > Cervus > Cervus canadensis. Next base: position 17,267,799 of record NC_057405.1, read on the forward strand.
ATATAATAAGCCTACCTCGACATAATAATAGCCTCATATGACAAAACCATGACAAATATTATTCTGAATAGTGAAAAATTGAAAGCATTTATTTTAGCATCATGAACAAGAGAAGGGTGCCTCTCTTACCACTATTATTCAACATCGTTTTGGTAGCCTTAGCCATAGCAGTCAGAGAAGAAAAATAAATAAATCCATGTTGGAAAAGAAGTACAACTCTCATTCTTTGTAGATGACATGATACTATACATAGAAGATGCCAATTATTAATGCTGATCAATGGCTAAAGTCACAGGATATAAAATCAATATACAGAAGCCTCTTATATTTTTATACACTAACAATGAAAAATCAGAAAGAGAACTTAAGGAAAACATCCTACTCCCCATTACAACAAAAATAATAAAATAGTTAAGAATAAATTTACCTAAAGGGACCAAAGAACTATATGCAGAAAACTATAAGGCACTGATGTAAAAACTGAAAGATGACACAAACAGATGGAGAGACACACAATATTATTGGATACAAAGAATCAATATTGTGAAAATGAGTATACTACCCTAAACAATCTAAAAATTCAATGAATCCCTATCAAACTACCTAGGATATTTTTCACAGAATTAGAACAAAAATTTTCATAAGTTGTATGGAAACCCAAAAGACCTTAAATAGCCAAAGTAATCATGAGAAAGCAAAATGAAGCTGGAAGAAGAACTCTTTCTGACTTTATACTATACATACTACACTACAAAGCTACAGTCACCAAGACAGTATGGTACTGGCAAAAATAGAGAAATATAGACCAATGGAACAAGGTAGAAACTCCAGAGTTAAACCCAAGCACTTTTGGGCATCTTATCATTGACAAAAGAGGCAGGGATATATAATGGAGAAAAGACTGACTCTTCAATAACTGGTGCTGGGAAAATGGACAGATACATATGATAGAATAAAACTAGAACACTTCCTAACACCATACATAAAAATAAACTCAAAATGGATTCTAGACTTAAATGTAAGGCCAGAAACTATAAATTTCTTAGAGGAAAACAAAGGCACTGCACTCCTTGACAATCACAGTAAGATCATCTTTTACCCACCTCCTAGAGTAATAGAAATAAAAACAAAAATGAACAAATGGGACCTAAGTAAGCTTTTATCCCTTTGCACAGCATAGGAAACAATCAATAAAATTCAGAGACAACCCTCAGAATGGGAGAAAATAATTTCAAATGGAGCAAGTAACAGATGATTTTTCTCCAAAATATATAATCATCTCATACAACTCAATATCAGAAAAACAAACAGTCCAATCAAAAATATGCAGAAGACCTAAACAGACATTTCTCCAAAGAAAACATACAGATAGCCAGTAAACACATGAAAAGGTGCTCAACATTACCAGTTATTAGAGAAATGCAAATCAAAACTACAATAAGTTATCACCTTATACCAGTCAGAGTGGCCACTATCAAAAAATCCACTAACAATAATTGCTGGAGACTATGTGGAAAAATGGGAACACTCCTACACTGTTGGTGGAAATGTAAATTGATAGAGCCAATATGGAGAACAGTATGGTGATTCCTTTAAAAGCTAAGAATAAATCTGCCATATAATTCAGCAATCCCACTGCTGGCTTTATAGCCTTAGAAAAACACAACTCATGTACCCCAATGTTCACTGCAGCACTATTTACAAAAGCTAGGACATGAAAGCAAACTTTAAGTCCATCAACAAATGAATAAGAACTTAAACTATAGTATATAGATGGTGTTATATACATATATATATATATAGGAATATTACTCTATCATAAAAATGAACAAAGTTGAGTCAATGGCAGTGAGGTACATTAATCTAGAGTCTGTTATACAGAGTGAAGTAAGTCAGAAAGAGAAAAACAAATATTGTATATTAATTAACACACATGCAATCTAGAAACGTGAGCTAATGAACCTATTTGCAGGGAAGGAACGGAGACACAGATGAACTTCTGGAGGCACAGTGGGTGAGGGAGAGAACGGACAAATTGAAAGTGTAGCATTGACATATATACACCATCAGGTGCAAAATATATAGCTGGTGGGAAGCCCAGCCTGACACTCTATAATGCCCTAGAAGGGTGGGGTGGGGGTGGGGTGGGAAGGAGGTTCCGGAGGTAGGGAATGTAGGTATAATTATGGCTGATTCACATTGTTGTATGACAGAAACCAACACAAACTTGTAAAGGAATTTTCATTCAGTTAAATAATAAATTAAAAAAAAGGGGAAAATGCAATAACTTTTCCTCACCCAATTTCATAAATAAATATATGTGAATTAAAAAAAAAAAAACAAACAAACAAGCAAACAAACTAGTGAATGTTACATAAAGTAGCCTGGTTTATAGCTTTAATAGATTAAGTGCAAAAGAAAATGAGAAATGTTTGGATAAATCATCTCTTAATATGACATTTTGCCTTCATTGAGAGCACAGAAATGAGTCATTTTCAACTTCATTTCCTTTTAGTGGTATTTGTATAAACTTTAGCTCCATCATGCTTTGCAGGAAACTTTATTTAATTTTCTATGATCATTTTGAAATATGTCTTTCTATCTTAAAATAACCCCATCAGTGAATATGACCATTTGTTCCAATATTAAGTTAGAAGGATGAATTTCTGCCTGTTAATGTTCTCATTGTCATTGTGCTTCATACCACATGCTACATACATACTCCTGCAAGCATACCACTACACGTACTTTTTGGAAAACATTTTATGCATCATATTTATAAGAAAGTAGGGATTCCCTGATAGCTCAGTTGGTAAAGAATCTGCCTACAATGCAGGAGACCCCAGTTTGATTCCTGGGTCTGAAAGATCCACTGGAGAAGGAATACGCTACCCATTCCAATATTCTTGGGCTTCTCTTGTGGCTCAGCTGGTAAAGAATTAGCCTGCAAATGAGGATACCTGGGTTGGGAAGATCCCCTGGAGAAGGGAAAGTCTACCCACTCCAGTATTCTGGCCTGGAGAATTCCATGGACTGTATAGTCCCTGGGGTCGCGCAAAGTCGCACACAACTGAGTGACTTTCACTTTCAGTTTCATAAGAAAGTATAGCATAATCATTATTGTATTAGTATAATTAAGGGAAAATAATGAAAGAATGACCCAATAACTGATCCTAAATATAGTCTAATAATGGCTTCAAAAGATATTAGTAAATATTCTGTTTAATTATGAGGGATAAACAATAGATAATAGCAATGAGAAGTGATCCAATTTTGCTACTTCAAGAATAGAAATCAGGAGATAATTCAATTGTGTCTTATCTCTTTCTTCTACCCTCTGTGCATAAAGTCCTCTGGGAACCATACTTATGAAAGTACAGAAGGTTCCAGGTTTGTCATTCCTACATTTTTCTCTCCCTAAGTCTACCTCTCCATGTTGGCAGGTAGGAGAGATTTCTTTTTTTTTTTTTTTTTCCTCAGAGGTTCAATTTCCTTCCTGACATAGAATTTCTATAGACTCAGTGATGTCTTATGCAACTTGCTATTTGAATGTTAATATTTTGGTGAAGTAGAATAGTCAAAGCTTTCCAGCCAAATGTTCCTGATCTAAAAACTGGGCTTTTCCATTTCTACAAACCTTTGCTACTTTATATATATATATATAGAGAGAAAATTAATGTCTATCTCTCAGACCTGTTATGTTGATTAATGGTGAGTAATAAATGGAAGCCATATTTGGGATATACTAGAAAATTATGATTTATTTTCCCGCATAGTTCCTTCTTTGCTTCTGGTTTGATTTACCAGCCCAGAAATTCTGAAATAATTCTGTTTCCAGTTATTTCTATTTGCAGTACTTTTAAATGTCTATAATAATCTCTTTTCTCCTGCCTTTTCTTCCATAATCATGAAGGAAATCAAAAATAGAGAAGATAGGTGAGTGCCTAGACAACTGTTTCACAAAAAAACATACTTCATAACAGAGTCTCTGACATAACAAAACTTATTTGATTATATTCACAGACTCAGGGGTCCAACTATCATAGAGGGTGTGGTAGAGATGTTCATCTTTGTTTCCATACTTGGATGTGGTCATTCTTGTTCATTTGCCCCTTGGAAGAAAAACTATGACAAACCTAAACAGTGTATTAAAAATCAGAGACATTACTTTTCCAACGTAAGTCCATATAGTCAAAGCTATGATTTTTTCCAGTAGTCATGTATGAATGTGAGAGTTGGACCATAAAGGAGGCTGAGCACCAAAGAATTGATGCTTTTGAACTGTGGTGTTGGAGAAGACTCTTGAGATTTCCTTGGACTGCAAGGAGATCAAACCAGTTAACCCTAAAGGAAAACAACCCTAAATATTCATTAGAAGGACTGATGCTGAAGCTGAAGCTCCAATACTTTGGCCATCTGATATGAAGATCTGACTCATTAGAAAAGACCCTGATGCTGGGAAAGTTTGAAGTCAGGAGAAGGGGATGACAGAGACAAGATTGTTGGATGGCATCACCAACTCAATGGATATGAGTTTGAGCAAGCTCCAAGAGATAGTGAAGGGCAAGTGAAGCCTGGTGTGTTGCAGTCCAGACACGACTGAGCGACTGAATAGCAACAATTCTTGTTCATATGAATGAAAGAGGGAAATTATCTGCTCCACTTGCATTCAATATAGGCTAGTCACCTGGGTAAGATAACTGTGACAGACATTATTTCTCCACCGAAAAAATGGTGGCAGGAAAACAGACATTCAGTTACTAGTCCTTAGCAATTTGAAGATGCAGCTGGGTGTGTATGGGCAATTTCTTGATTACGGCCCAGTCCTTGACAATAATTCCATTTGGTTTCAAAGTCTACTTTCTGTGTTCTTTTTTCCCCCTCTGATTCATACTTCTGCTTTCATCAAAATTAGTTTCTTTTTGGAACCATTTAATTAATAGAGAGTTTTCAGTGTGCAGAAATTTAAAGATTCAATGTTCTCTTTTCACTTTGACTTTTCTCTGTCCCTTTCCATTAAAACTGATAATATGCCTTTAAAAACTTGGGACATTTCTTGTCATGTCATGTTTCATGCTATTGGACAGAATCTACACCTACTAATATTTTGAAGAAAAACATTTTCTACCATAGTGTCTCCTGTAAGGCAATGATGGAACAATGCTTTTAAGAGGTTAGAAGCATTGTTGTCCACGCAAGTGAGTCAGTGGGACATTTCCTTAGATTCTTGGTGGCTTTTTTGTTAAACTGAGAAAGCTTTTATAATTTGCTCTGAATCTTTCTGAGGATTTAACAAAGGACCTTTCAACCACACTCTGTATTCCCAGGAACCAAGTTTTCTGGCACTATTTTGAATTTATTTGGCATGTGTTCTGAGATTATTTATTTGAAAATGTCTTCCTTGATGGAAAGACTGCTGTAGCCCTATATACTTCCTAACAATTCTAACTGAATCTTAGGAGTTTTGTCCATAAATTATCTATCTCCTTCAAAAATTTATCATGAGCCATAAGCAGAAACCCTTCATAGTTGGATCATGGAGTTTATTTGGTACATTTTCTGTCTTCCACATTACCATCAATGATGCCATTGTCAGACTTTCTGCTACTACATAACAATGGTAACTCTAATCCTAGCTTCCAAAACTTTTTCTTTTCCATTATCCTTCAAAATTGTTTCCTTATTGAGACTCATCAGGTTTCTGTTCACTGCATGACTCTAAAGTCAGCATTATATGTTTCAAGTTTTTGTTGTGGCATCATCTCATTCATAGCACAAATTTTTTCTGTTGCACTTTCTTTTGTTGAAAAGCAAACCAGGGCTTTCACTCCTTCTCTATGAGATCATGACAGATGAGATGAAGAAGGGTATAGATATTCAGCAGATGCTGTTGGCTATACAAATTGCCCCACAAAAGATGCCAAGAGAGTGAGAGTCCAGTTCTTTTTAGTGAATGTGGCAGCTTCCTATGGGGGAAGTGGGGGTGCAGCTTCCACGTAGCAGCATTAGTACAGTGAGATGACTAGGGGAAGAGAGCAGAAAGGGGAAGATTTCCAAAACTGTGTACACTTAAACATAACGTATCCTCAGAAGGCCTAGAGTTTTTCCTTTTGTGTTACACACTTTCCTTGCTTCTCTCTTAGGTTTAGTTTTTTGCTGATTTTTATACAAAACTTTAAGCTGTCTAAAAGAGACTTCAATTCTCTTTTTATTTATACATTGTTCCCCAAATAAAAGAAATGTATTGTCATTATCAGTTATATCAAAAAGTCATATCTTTCCCAGTAAAGAAAAAAAAAAATCCCTTTAAATCTTAATTCCATCTGGGAGAGAATATTTTAGAAACTGGAACACCAACATAATTAGAAAAGTATGCTGATGGGGAACACATGTAAATCCATGGCTGATTCATGTCATATATGGCAAAAGCCACTACAATATTGTAAAGTAATTAGCCTCCAACTAATAAAAATAAATTAAAAAAAAGTAAAGGGCAATAAACAAAAAATTAAGTAAAAAGGGAGAGTTTTGAAGAAAGGTATAGTACTGGCATTACATGATAGATTAAATAAGAGACACATTAAGGAGTGATTGAATTTTTAATTCAGAGCTTATTAAAGATTTAAAAGACCAGATTAAGTATATAGTTGGTAATATAATCCAATGAGTTAAGTATTAAATATTTTCAGAGGAGTTAGAAACTGTACTTGACAAAGAAAAGTGCAAGATGAAAATTGATGGACATTTGTGTGCTGGAGAAGCAAGATTAAATGCAGTAATTTGCTTTTGTTTTTGTTTGTCTTTTGCTGGGTATTAAATCTGAAATACTAAGGATCCAAGGGGACAAAGTCTGTAGGAAAATCAGAGGAAAGAAATAGGTTCAGCTTCTTCTTGGCTGGTGATATTCAAGTCAGGATAGGATGAGTTAAAGAAATAGTTTATCCTTTGTATTCTGAAGAAGCAAATACATTTAACATATTTGAAAATAGTTTCAGGACATTTGGATTATGATCCTGTTTTATCCTGTTTAAAATGAGATTTTTACTCCTTAAGAATAAAAACTCCTTCCTTCTTGAATTATGGTAAAACTTTGTAAATAAAATAATAAATATATGAAATACATACATATATATATATATATATATAATATGATCTACCATATATTATATATCACAAAGAAGGTTCATAAATCACTACAGCTGTAGGAAAATCAGTGCATACAGTAAAAACTACATACCATTATTTGCTAATTGTAGTCATGCTTAACGAGATTTAGCTAAACCTTGTTTGATCCTTATGCAATAAAATATTCTTCCTCAAGTTGCCAGTAGGACACCCAGCTGGTAGTAGCCAACAGGAAACTGGAGATGCAGAATTAGCGAGGGAGTGTTTAGATTGGAGATGTAGATTTCAAAGATATTTTCATAGAGTTGAAAGCTGACACACTGGGAGCAAATGTTACTGCCACATAAAAGAGAAGTCTTGGCAAAAAGAAATGGAGAATGTGTACATTTTCTGAAGCATGAGAGTAAGACAGTTTGTACTGAGGATATGAAGCAGAAGAAGTATCTTAAATAAAATGTAATTTATTTTTTAAATTTTAAAGTTTTAGAAATCCATATGGACTACATCAAAAACAATATATAACCAACATTAATAGTCATACCTTCTAACATTATTATTTACATGAACATTTTTCTATATTTATATATTAGCATAGATAAAAATGGGAACATTTTGCATAAGTTCCATTTATAGAAAAAATATTCTGCTCTCTATACTTGTTTAATAATTTATTTATTTTTCATAATAGTGCTGCAGTCCATGCAGTCACAAAGAGTCGGACATGAGTCGGTGACTGATCAACAACAATCATTATTTTCTTGGACTCACCCACATTGATATATATAGAGAGAAGGTGTATTAAGTTTCAGTGCTGGCTAGTACTCCATTGTCTAAAATAAATAATTATCCTCATCAATGGACTTTAGATTCTTTCTTATATTTTTACTAATACAAATTAAGCTTCATGAACATTCTTTTGCAGGAGTTACTCGAGGATTATGGATAGAAACCATGCCTGGCATGTGTGTCTTCATTTTCAACTTCATATCACAGTGTGAAATAACTCTCCCAATGTGATTTGCCAATATTCATCTCAGACAACTTGTTTACTCATTTATTTATGTATACATCATATTCATCATATTCATAGATCCTGAATATGAGGGCATCAGAGGATGAGATGGCTGGATGGCATCACCAATACAGTGGACATGAAATTGGGTAAACTCTGGGAGATGGTGAGGGGCTGGGAGGCCTAGCGTGCTGCAGTCCATGGGATCACAAAGAATCAGATACAACTGAGCTACTAAACTGAACTGAACTGATCTCAGATGACAGTGTTTAAGAGTTCCTGTTAGGCCTTATCTTCCCTGACAGTGTTGCCAGAAATTGTATATTTTTAGCAAATTCAATGGATACAATTCTATTTCTCTGATGATTGCAAGCTTGAGCATTATTATTTAAAAAATTATTAACATTTGTTCAAATTCTTTAGTGAATAATATCTGGTTTGTTCATTTTAGTCTTTTTCTTTATATAAATGTTTGAATAATGATGTATTAGTCTACATAATAGATTTTTAATTGTTTATTATGCAGCCAAAGAGAATATCTTAATTTAATGCAATCAAGGATGTAAATTTCTTTATGCATTCACACTTGCATTCTTGTGCATTATCACAATATATTATTTTTGGAGCAATTTTAGGTTCATTGTAAAAGTGAGAAGGAGGTATAGAGATTTCCTACATGTCTTCTGCTCCTTCAAATCCATTATCTGGATATACCGCAGTTTATCTACCCACCTAATGGAAAATATTGTGGTTGCTTCCAAGTTTTGGAAATTAGTAATAATACTGCTTAATATCCATGTTCAAGTTCTGTTCAGGCATACATTTTCAAATCCTTTTAGTAAACACCTAAGAGAGTGATTGCTGGATCATATGTTAGTAGTGTGTTTACTTGCTTAAGAAACTTCCAAAATGTCTTGAAAGTGGCTGTACAATTTTTGCCTTCTCACTTGCAGTGGATGACAGTTCCTGTTGTTTCACATTCTTGCCAATATATGGTGTCAGTGTTCTGGATTTTGGTCATCAAAATAGGAGCATTATGGTATCATGTTGAATTTCCTTGATGACATATGATGTAGATATTTCTTAATATGCTTATTTGTCATTTGTATATCTTTTTTGGTGAGATAGCTATTAAGGTCTTTGGTTCATTTTAAAATCAGGTTGCTTGTTTACGTATTGTTCAGTTTTGAGTTCTTTGTTTTTGGAAAAGTCTCATATCAGATGCATGTTTGTTCCAATATTTTCTCCCAATCAGAGGCTTGCTTTGCTTTTTTCTTTGACATTGCCTTTTGCAGGGTAAACAGTCTTAGTTTAAATGGAGTACTTTTTACCAATCATTTCTTTTACAGGTTGTGTTTTTTGTATTACACCTAAAAGTCATTGACAAACCCAAAGTCATCTACATTTTCTTCTATGTTACCTTGAGAAGTTTTATGTTTTTGCATTTTACATTTACATCCATGGTTCATTTTGAGTTAACTTTTATGAAGGATATAGTATCTATGTCTAGGTTCATGATTTTGCATAAGAATGTCTAGCTGTTCCAGCATCATTAGCTGATAATATTACCTTTGATTCATTGTATTTCTTTTACTTCTCTGTGAAATATCAGTTGACTATATGTATATGGGTCTATGTATGGTCTCTAGTCTGTGTTCCATTGATCTACTTTATTTTTTCACCATTACAATATAGTCTTGAAACTACAGAGTTATAATAAATTTTAAAGATGCAGGTTTGATCCCTGGGTCAGGAAGATACCCTAGAGTAGGGAAAAGCAATCCACTCCAGTATTCTTGCCTGGAAAATCCCATTGACAGAGAAGCCTGGCAAGCTACAGTCCTTGGGGCTGCAAAGAGTCAGACACATCTGAGCACTGAACACTCAAAGATGATTAGTGTCAGTTGTCCACATTTGTTGTTCTTTGATACTGTTGGAAATTCTAAGTCTTTTTCTTTTCCATATAAATTTTGGAATCAGTCTGTGGGTGTCTACAAAATATTTTGCTGAGATTTTAATTGAGATTGCATTGAACTTACAGATAACTTAAGGAAAAATAGTTTCTTGACAATATTGAGTCTTCCTATTTGTAAACATGTAATATCTCCCCCAAAGAAATATCCTTCCATTTATTTAGTTCTTCTTTGATTTCTTTCAACAGAATTTTGTAGTATCCTCATACAGATTTTGTTAGGTTTATACCTAAGTATTTCATTTTTCCAGGGGTTAATGTAAATGACATTGTGTATTTAATTTTAAATTCCTCTTGCTTATTGCTTATTGGTTATATTGCTTATTGCTGCTGTTGTTTAGTTAATGAGTCATGTCCAACCCTTTGTGACCCCATGGACTCTAGTTTATCAGGCTCCTCTCACCATTGGATTTCCCAGGCAAGAATACTGAAGTAGATTGCCATTTACTTCTCCAGGGGATCTTCCCGATCCAGTGGTCAAACCCAAGTCTCCTGCTTGGCGAGTTGATTCTTTACCATTGAACCACCTGGGAAACCCATGTTGTTTATTATTGATTGATTTTGCATATTCGCCCTGTATTCTGCAAGCTTTCTATAAGTGTTTATTAGTAACAAATATATTTCTTGTCAATTCTTTTAGATTTTCTATACAGCCGATCATGCCATCGGTGAAAAAAGACAACTTTATTTTTCTTTTCAAACTAATGTATGATATATATATATGCTGCTAAGTCGCTTCAGTCGTGTCCGACTCTGTGTGACCCCATAGATGGCAGCCCACTAGGCTCCCCCGTCCCTGGGATTCTCCAGTAAGAGCACTGGAGTGGGTTGCCATTTCCTTCTCCAATGCATGAAAGTGAAAGTGAAAGTGAAGTCGCTCAGTCATGTCCGACTCTTCCCAACCCCATGGACTGCAGCCCACCTGGTTCCTCTGCCCATGAGATTTTCCAGGCAAGAGTACTGGAGTGGGTTTCCATTGCCTTCTTCATATATATATGTAAGTATATGCATATACTTACATGTATTTTCATTAGCAAGGATTTCCAGTAAAATGTTAGATAGGAATCATAAGAGGGGGTATACTAACTTTGTTCCTGGTCTTAGTGGGAAAGCTTTTAGTTTCTCATCATTAAGTATGATGTTACCTGTAGGATTTCTGTAGATGTTTTTGTTGTTCTTTTCAGGTGAGGGCCTTCCCCCTCTATTGTTAGTTTACAGAGAGTCTTTATCAAGAATAGTTGTTGGATTTTTACCTATATCTATTGATATGATCATGGTATTTTTCTTCTTTAGTTTGTTCATATGTTAGATTACATTAATTGATTTTAAAATGAACAAGCCTTATGTACCTGGGATCAATGCCACTCACTTGGTAATATTATATACAATTATTTTATATATTCATGAATATGATTTAATATTCTCTTGAGGATTTTGTATCTGTTTATGAGACATAATCTGTAGTTGTTTTTCTTTTTTGTTTTTCCTTTAGTGTCTTTGTCAGGTTTTGGTATCAGTGTGATGCTGGCCTCATAGAATGAGTTAGGAAGTATTCTGTCTGCTTCTATCTTCTGAAAGAAACTGTAGAGAATTGCCAATAATTTATTACATATATGTTTGCTATAACTCACTGGTGATCCTGTTTTTGCCTGGTGCTTTCTGTTTTATAGGGTTATTAATAATTTATTCATTTTAAAAATAAATATAGGACTAATCAGATTGTTTCTTTCTTCTAATGAGAGTTTAGCCATTATATCTGCCATGAAATGAGACATGACATTTGATTACCACTTCACCTAGATGATCAAATGTTGTGACTTTATATTGTTTACAGTATTCTTTTATCCTTTTAATTCATACTGGATGTGTAGTGATATTTCATCTTTTATTTCTGATAGTAATAAAATTTCTTCTCTCTATTTGTTTTTAGTTAGCCTGACCAGATGCTTATTAATTTAACTGATATTTTGACCTTTGCTTTATCAATTCACACTTCCTGTTTTTCAATTTCTTTGTTATCTTCTCTGATATTATTATTTTTTTCCTGCTTACTTTGGTTTTACTTTGTTTAGTTTCCCAAGATGGAAGTCTTAGGATTTTAGTCTTGATTTTATATTTTTATTCTTTTCTTTCATGTATATTCAGTTTATCAATTTCCCTGTAAGTACTGCTTTTGCTTTATAACACACGTTTTGATAAGTTGTTTCTTTTTTTTTTACTTTTATTTAGCTCAAAATATTTTATATTTCTCTCAAGATTTATTGGGCTCAAATATTATTTAGAAATGCTTTGCTTGATTTCCACATTTTTAGAATTTTCTAAATATCTTTCAGTTATTTATTCTAGTTTATAGTTTTATTATTGCCTGAGAGATAGACATTGCATGATTTCCCTCTCTCTCTTTTAATTTGTCAAGATTTGTTCATATTCCACAATGTGGTCTATCTTGATGAACCTTTCAGTGAACTTAACAGATTGCATATTCTGCTGTTGTTGGATGAAGGCATCAATGTGTGTGTTAGTCACTCAGTCGTGTCAGATTCTTTTTGACCCCATGGATTGTAGCCCATCAGACTACTCTGTCCATAGAATTATCCAAGCAAGAATACTGGAGTGGCTTGCCAAGGCTTTCTCCTGGAAATCTTCCCAATCCAGGGATCAAACCTGGGTATCCTGTATTGCACACAGATTCTTTACCAATTAAACCACCAGGGAATCCCAAGGCATCTATAGATGTTGTTTATATCCATTTGGTGGTGTTGAGTTTAACTGTTATTTTGGATTTTTTGTGTCTGTTGGCTCTGACCATTTCTGGTAAAAAGGTGCTGAAGCCTCCAACTAAAACAGTGGATTTTCTTTAAGCGTGCTTTATATTATCACACTTTATACATATGGATTTTTTTGACAAATTGAAGTTCCATGCAGCTCTGCACAGAGCCGGTCTATCAACACCATTTTTTAATCAAGATTTGCTCATTTCATTTCTCTGTGTCATATTTTCATGTAAGACTGTGAACTTAATTAACAAATGTGTGTTCTGACTGTTCTACCAATGGACTCTTCCTGGCTCCCATCCCCGCTTCCCCTTGGGCCTCCTCTATGCCCTGAGACAGAGCAATATTGAAATTAGGCCAGTTAATAACCCTACAATAGCATGTAAGTATTCAAGAGAAAAGAACAGTTGCATATCCCTCACTTAAAATTAAAAGCTAAAAATGATTAAGCTTAGTGAGGAAGGCATGTTGAAAGTCAAGTCTGGCCAAAAACTAGGCCTCTTGTGCCAAACAGTTAGAAAAGTTGTGAATGCAAAGGAAAAATTATTGAAGAAAATTAAAAGTGCTATTCCAGTGAACACACAAGCATTGAGAAAGTGGAACAGTGTTATTATTAACACAGATAAAGTTTTAGTTGTCTGGAGTGATCAAACGAGCCACATCACTCTCTTATACCAAAATCTAATCCAGAGCATGAACCTAATTCTCTTCAGTTATATGAAGGAATTGTTTCAAGCTAGTTTAGTTTCAAAATCTAGTTGAGGCTTAAGAAAAGAAGCCACCTCCATAACATCAAACTGCAAGGTGAAGCAGCATGTGGTGATCTAGAGCCTGCAGCAAGTCAGACGATCTAACTAAGATAATTCATGAAGATGGCTACAATAAGCAACAGATTTTCATTGTAGATAAAACTGCCTTCTATTAGAAGAGGCCATCTAAGATGTTCATAGCTAGAGAGGAGAAGTCAATGCCTTGCTTCAAAGAACAGGCTGACACTCTTGTTAGGGGCTAATGCATCCTGCAATTTCAAGTTTAAGCCACTGTTCATTTACCATCCAAAAAAATATTAGGATCATTAAGAGGTATGCTCTTAGTAACAAACTATTTTGACTGAAGGGGAAAAAAAAAAACAAAGTCTAGTCTTCCTGTGCTGTATAAATAGAAGAGCAAAGCCTGGATAACAGCACATCTGCTTACATCATGGCTTGCTAAATATTTTAAGCCCATTATTGAGACCTAAAGCTTAGAAAGAAATTAAAAAAAAAGAGAGAGACATTCAAAATATCACGGCTCATTGACAATGCAGCTGATCACACAAGAACTCAGATGGAGTTGCACAATGAAATCAATATTGTTTTCAAGCCTGGTAACACAATATCCTTTATCCAGCTCATGGATCAAGGAGCCACTTCAATTTTCAAGACTTTTGATTGAGGAAATGCAATTTATAAGTCTATAACTGTCATATATAGTGATTCCACTGATGGATCTGAGCAAAACCAATTTAAAACATACTTGAAATGATTCACCACTCTAGATGTTAGGAAGAACATTTGCAATTCTTGGGAGGAGGTGAAAATATCAACATTAGTATGAGTTTGAAAGAAGTTGATTCCAACCCTCATGGATGACTTTAAGAGATTCAAGGCTTCAGTGGAGAAAGTAACTACAGATGTGGCAGAAATAGCAAGAGAACTAGAATTAGAGTTGGACCCTGAATATGTGACTGAGTTTCTGGGATCTCAAGACAAAACTGATAAAGGGTTTCTTCTTATAGGTGAGCAAAGAAAGTAGTTTCTTGAGGTGAAATCTACTTCTGGTGAAGATACTGTGAAGATTGTCGAAATAACAACAGAAAACTTAGAATATTATATAGTTGATAAAGCAGAGGAAGAGTTTGAGAGGATAGACTTCAATTTTGAAAGGTTTTACTGTGGGTAAAATGCTTTCAAACAATTTTTTTTTTCTCTATAGGAAAATCATTCATGAAAGGAAGAGTCTTTGATGTAGCAAATTTCACTGTTGTCTTAGTATAAGAAACTGACAAAGCCGCCCCAAACTTCAGCGACCCTGATGGTGAGCAATGATCAATTCTGAAGCAAGACCCTCCACTAGCAAAGAGAGTGTGGCTTACTGAAGGCTCAGATGATGGTTAGCAATTTCTAGCAATAAACTATTATTGACTAAGGTATGTACATTCTTAAGGTACACATTAAGGATTGCTATGTTTACTTAGTAAATTGATCACTTCATCATTATGTAATGTCCTTCTTTATCATGGATAACTTTCTTTGCTATAAAATATTCTCTTTCTGAAATTGTATTTGCTGAAAGTAGCTATTCCTAGAGATTCCCCAGTGGCTCAGACAGTAAAGAATCTGCCTGCAATGCAGGAGACCTGGGTTCAATCACTGGGTTAGGAAAATCCCCTGGAAAAGGGCGTGGCAACCCACTCCAGTATTCTTGCTTGGAGAATCCCCTTGGGCAAAGGAGCCTAGTGGGCTACAGTCCATAGGGTCACAGAGTCAGACACAACTGAGCAACTAGGCACAGAACAGCTGTTTCTACGTTAAAAATTAATTTTTATTGAAGTATAGTTGATTTATAATGCCATGTAAGTTTCAGGTGTATAGCAAAGTGAATCAGTTACACATATACATGTGTCCACTTTTTTTAAATTTTTTTTTCTATTTTATTTTATTTTATTTTTTATTTTTTTATTAGTTTGAGGCTAATTACTTCACAACATTTCAGTGGGTTTTGTCATACATTGATATGAATCAGCCATAGATTTACACGTATTCCCCATCCCGATCCCCCCTCCCACCTCCCTCTCCACCCGATTCCTCTGGGTCTTCCCAGTGCACCAGGCCCGAGCACTTGTCTCATGCATCCCACCTGGGCTGGTGATCTGTTTCACCATAGATAGTATACATGCTGTTCTTTTGAAACATCCCACCCTCACCTTCTCCACAGAGTTCAAAAGTCTGTTCATGTAACATCTGTGTCCTCTTTTCTGTTTTGCTTAGGAGTATCATTACACATCTTTTTCTAACATTCCATATATATGTGTTGTTATGCTATGTAATACGTTCTTTATCTTGATCTGGACTTACTTACACTCATGATATAATGGGCTACCAGTCTTATATCCATCTCATTAGAAATGAATTCAACGAATTCTTTTAATAGCTGAGATACTATCTCCCATGCTGTATAGTACCAACAGCCTTCCTTATCCATTCATCTTGCTGACTGGGCAATCTAGCGCTTGGCGCTTCCATCTGGCTATTATAAACAGATGCTGCGATGAACATTGGGGTGCACGTGTCTCAT
>NC_057405.1:17584860-17715647 GCF_019320065.1 Cervus canadensis
TCTATGTTCTGATGAGTGGATCCAGATCTCTTCTCTCTGGAGTGCAATGAAGCATACAATAATGAGTTTTAAGGTGTCTTTGAGTTTGGTATGGCTTTGGTCAGCCCATCTTTTAATGTTCAGGGTTGTGTTCCTATTTTGCTGGAGAATCAATGTGGGTGCATTTCACTGAAACTTGCTGGATCTTGAGCCATCGAGTTTGGATTCAGTGCAGGTATGGAGACTTTGGGGTTGGCTCTTGCCTATTTTTGTTCCCTGTGGTGAGAAGTTCTATGATTGTCTAACATTCTGGAATTGAGCTTCCTGCCTCAGAGTTTCAATCCCCCTCTTACATTAATCTCAACATTTCTCCATCTACACAGAACAGAAACTAAAGGCCCTAGGTTAATTCTGAAGCAACTCTCTACAGCCAAGAACACAGAGTGATTCACAGAGTTGTATAGAGAAGAAAGAGGGAGGAGGGAGATAGAGATGACCAGGAAGAGAAATGAGAGAGTCAAAAGGAAGAGAGCAATCAAGCTGGTAGACAAATCCCTAAGTGAAAATGAATACTAAAGATTAGGTTTTTAAAGGTAAAAAATTGATAATAAATATCAAAAGGGGAAAATTAAAGACCTAGATTAGAAATTAGACTCTCAAAAGTGCAACGTAAAAAGTGAAACAAAATCAATCCTATATATAATTATATATATATATATAATTCTTAAAAAAACCTACATTATAAAATGTAGTTGTTTTTGTTGTTGTTGTGTTGAACAGTAATAATAGGCTATAAAAATGAAACCTAGAGGAGAAATAAATATCTAAAATTTTAAAAATTAAAGAAAAAGTGATAATAGTAAAAGTATATCTATGAATTTATCTGAGGCTGCTGTGGGCAGTGTTGGGTCAGTTCAGTTTCAGATAGTCCCTTGTCCTGGTTTGTACTTGTCCTTAATTTCTATATTTGTCCCTCAAATGCATATTCTCAGCATTAACTGCAGGATTCTAATTTGTTGCACCTGTCACTTGCTAGGTGGTTCTCCCTTCTTTGCTTATTTTGGCTTCCTCTGTTTACAAGTCTCTTCAGTGTCTAATTTCCCCCAGACACTCAGGGGCAAACATAGCCAATTGCTCAGGCTTCACTTGCTCAGTTGTGCTGTGGATAAAGAGGGACAGTGCAAACAAATTCTGCTGGCATGTGCGAGGAGTGCTCCCCTTGGATGGAACTCACTGGGTTTGCCAGAACCCGAGTCATCTTGTACTTCCTGGGTCCACACTATTCAAGCTCCTGCGTGCTTTGTGAGGGCACTGTCCGAAGTGGGCCCTGCCTTTAATGCACTTCCCAGGTCTAAGACACTCAGGTTCTTGGGTGCTCCATAAGGTCACAGATGGGCTGTGTGTTTTGTGCACTTCTCAGGTCCAAGCCGCTCAGGTGACCAAGTTCTTGGTGAGTGCATTTTCCTAGTTGGGCCATACACCTTAGGAACCTCCCTGGTCCTGACCGCTCAGCTTCCTACAGTCCCTGGTATGCTGTGTGTCTCCTTTGGGGTACTGATCTCAGGCTATGACACTCTTGATTCTGGCTGACGTGAACCTTCCAGGATCCCAGGAAGTCTTGGTTTACAACAGGCAACCTGCTCACAGTTTGGTGGAAAACTCGGCCTCTGGGGCAGAGATTGCAGCAGCCCCTTGCCTTCTGCCTCTAGCTGTTACACACCTCCCTTTCTGCCTCTGGGAGGGAGGGTGGTAGATAGCAGCCCGTTTGCTCTCCTTTGGTATTTGCCAGGGTGCAATACTTTGTTCTATGAGTGTGCCAAGGGTCACCATGCCTCCTTAGAGATTGTTCATGGTCATGATCCTTTTTTTCTCTCTCTGGCAATCCCATGGCTTGGGTTGCTATGTCACATTAAGCCCTTCAGATTATCCTCAGGGCATTTAATTCCAGTACTTACCCTAAGGATGGATGATACATCTCATGCCTCCATAACAAGCCCCCACTCACTGCTGGTGGACATGAGTTTCTGAGCCACTTCTCCACTGTAGTTGAGGTTAAGTGCATATTTTGTGTGTTTTTGTTGTTGTTGGGATTTGTTTGTTTCCTGTTATGTTGCCTCTGAGATTCCAAATCTCCCTACAGGTCTTACCTGTGAGAGGGTCCCCTATTGTGTGGAAACTTCTCCTTCATGATTCCTTCCCCAGGATGGGTCTCTGTCCCAAATCCTTTGTCTCTGCTTTCATCTTTTATATTCTATCCTACTTCCTTTGAAGAATTGGGCTGCCTTTCTGGCTGTCTGGTGTCCTCCACCAGCATTTAGAAGTTGTTTTGTAGAAGTCACTCCACATTCAAATAATCTTTTGATGAATTTGTGAAAGAGAAAGTGGTCTCCCCATCCTATTCCTCCACCATCTTGGGACTGCTCCTCATTGTTCTATTTTGTTGTTTTTCTAGTTCATTTAGGGGTAAGTTTAGTCTTACTTGTTTTTTTTTTTTTTTCTGGTATATTGAGATAAGACAGTATTGCTATAAACATTCCCCTTATGTTGCTTTTTTTTACATCCCAAAGAGTTTGGTGTGTCAAACCTTGATTTGTTTTCAGGTAGTTTTTGATTTCTCCTTTTATTTCTTCCTTGACTCTGTTGTTGTTCATTAACATGTTGTTCCTTCTCCATATACTTGTGATATTTTTGGCCTTCTTCCTTTAATTGATTTTTGGTTTCATTCCATTGTCATCAGAAACTATGCTTAAAATTATTTCAATCCTCTTAAATTTACCAAGACTTGTTGTATATCCTACCATACAGTCTATCCTTGAGAACCTTCCATGAGCATTTGAGAAAAAATGTGCACTATGCTGCATTTGGATGGAATGTTCTATATAAACCTATCCAAATCCACTGGTCTAATGTTTCATTTAAAGTCATGGTTTTCTTATTGATTTTCTCTCAGTATAATTATTCTGATGATATAAGTAAGGTGCTAATGTTGCCTAGTATTAGTGGATTGTGACAATTTTCCCTTTAAGTCTATTCATATTTGGTGTGTATATATATATATATATATATATATATATATATATATATATATGTGTGTGTGTGTGTGTGTGTGTATATATATATATATGTATGTATTATATATATATATGTATGTATGTATGAATGTATGTATATGTATGTGTGTATATACACACACACACACATATATGTGTGTGTATATATATATATATATATATATATATATATATACCTTTGGTATATATGCATATACTTCTATGTTAGGTACCTACATATTAATGACTGTAACATCTTTTAATGAATTTTTCTCTTCATTGTTATATACCACTCATCTTTTCTGACTTGAAGCCTATTTTGTTGACCTGAGTGTGGTTGCTGTGCTTTAGTTTGGCTTTCATTTTCTTGGAGTATCATCTTCAGTCATTCCACATTGAGGCTATGTTTGCCCTGAGAGCTCAGATGACACTCCTGGAGTCAGCATATATTTGGGTATTGTTTTTAGATCAATTTAACCACTCAGTATCTTTTGATTAATGATCAATCCATTTATATTTATGGATAGATGAAGATTTAGTGTTGCCCTTTTATATTTATTTTCTGGTTGCTCCATACTTCCACTTCTTCTATTTTACTCATGCTTCTATCTGACGTTTTTATTTGGTGGCTTTCTGTGGTGTTGTTCTCAGTTTCTTTGTGTGTGTGTGTGTTTTCATCTCTGTAATTTAGATTTATGTTTTATGGTTACACTGTGGTTTTTCAAGGTATCCCAATATCTCAGTGTTTTTTTTCTGCTGATAGCATCTTATCTTCATTTACCTTTAAATGTTTCATTCTTTTTCCCTTGCCTATGTTTGCTGTTGTTGTCTCAAATTATCCCTTTCTATGTTGTGAGTTTGTAACCAAATTGAAGTAGGTATTTTTTTCTGCTTTTTTTTTTTATCTCTTTTAACTGTTATGCTGTAATAAAATGTTGAAAAACTTATTCTGATATATATTTACAATTTTCTATTTTTGTCTGTTCATCACTTTACTCAAAATGTCCTGTACTTTTGTGTTTTCACTTCAAGTACTAGAGCTCCTTTCAACATTTCATGTGAGGCAGATCTAGTGGTGATGAACACCCTCAACTTTTGTTTGTCTGGAGAAGTCTTTATTTCTCCTTTATACATAAGGGATAACTTTGTTGGGTAGAATATTCTTGGGTGACAGCTTTTATTTTTCAGTATTTTGAGAATGACATTCAATTACCTAATGGACTGTAGAATTTCTGCTGAGAAATATGGTGATTGTCTAAATAGGCATTAATGTGTAGGTTGGTATCTGTTTTCACTTGGCTACCTTTTAAAATTCTTCCTTTGTCATTAACTTTTGACAGTTTTAATATAATGTGTCTTAGAAATGTTCTTTTTACATTGAAGTAACTAGGTGATCTCTTAGCTTCATGCACTTTTATATCTAGTTCATTCTCATTGTTGGGAACTTCTCAGCTACTAACTTTTTGAAATACACTTTCTGCTTCCTTCTCCCACTCTCCTCCTCCTGGGACACCATTGCCCTAAAGTTGTTCTTAAAATAGATAGCTCCTGTATAATTTCCTCATTTAAAAAAATATTTTGATCCTCTTTCCTCTTCTATTTATGGCACGTCTAGTCTTCTGTATACCTGCTCAGTAATTCTCTTTCCCATATTGTCTTCTGTGTTTCCAATGCTTTCTAATGTATTCATCTTGTTGAGTTCTTCAGTGCCAGAATTTGTTGTGTTCTTTTGCAGAGATTGAAACTCTTTGAGATTGAGGTCAAACTCAATCTCTTTGGTAAAATACTCCTTCTGTTTGTTAAATTTGTTTCTTAGCTCATTGAACTGTTTTTTGTTTGCTTGTTTGTTTTCCTGTGACTTGTTTACTTTCTTCATAACAGTTCTTTTGAGTTCTCTGTCAGTTGTATCACATGTTTCATAACTTTTAAGTTTGGTTTCTAGAGAGCAGTCATTTTCCTTTTATGATGCTGTGTTGCTGTGGTTCTTCATGGTGCTTGATAAGTTGTTACTCTGTTGGAAACTTAGAAGTCTCAAACATCTTTCTACCTGATTCTAAGGATTCAACAGATTAGAAATCAGAGGGCTATCTTTTGTTTTCCAGTAGGAGGTGTGATAGTTCTTGCTTTATCTTATCTGAGCTTCCTCTGATTGTATCTGAGAGGTAGCACTTTACATCTTCTATCATTTCTGTCAGAGGGGTACCCTATGCCTCCAAGGTGCCACTCTTGTTGATTCACCACCTGAGTCACTGAGATGGTAGGCTCTTCTGCCACACATGGGATCTCCTGAGTAGCACGCTTTGCCACCATGAGGAGAGGTGGAGAGTTTGTGGGATTAGCTGAGGTCACATGAGTACCCCTGCTGTGTCTGCTGTCATCAGGCTTGCAGGTTCTCTGCCACTGCAAATGGGGGCTGGAGTTGTGTTCACATGTCTGGAGGAACAGAACCCATGCTCTGCTGCCTTTGCCTGTAGGCAATTCTGAGGCTGGGAGGTCAGAGTCATGTAGCCACTGCGAGGTGCTGCTGTCAGGTTCTCTGGGGCTGAGGCTCTGCTTCCCACTGGGGTTTCAGGCACTGACTCTGTTGCTTCTTTGTTTCCATTCTCTATGTCCTTACCACACTCTTTCAGATGTAGAGATATGTGGAATTTCCTGGCATCCTGGTATGTTGGGCAGAGGCACCTTTGCAATTTACATTTGTGGGACCAGATATTTAGAAGGTGTTAGACTTTCTAATAATTCTCTCTTTCCTTCTTCTGGCTATGGAATAAGATGGAAAGGACTTACAGAAATGTGACAGCAATGTAGAACCACAAGATAAGAGTGGGGTTCCCTGAATCTCTGTGTGGATAAATGTAATCTGCAAACCAGAGACACTGTCGTTGCATCATTTTGTGTGCTGGAAGCAGATCTTTTGTTGAAACTAAACCACTGCCAAGTTATTCTTTGTTGGTGATTGGTTCAGTAACAGTCATTATTCCAGTAAGGTTTAAAATCAGTTTATTTGAAAACAGTCATCTCTCAACTCCTACTTTCCTCTAGATCATATCAAGAAAGATAGTCAAATATATAAAAGAAAGTCAATTCAATATTTATTGGTAAACTATCAAAATAAGGCTTTATTCTTTTATCTCTCATTTTCCATCATACACTTTTCTTATTTTCTATTCATGACAAGCTCTGGAGACTTCTTGACTTGACTGTATCATTTATAAAACATATAGCTATGCATACAATTTTATTATATATATATATATATGTGTGTGTGTGTGTGTGTATGTGTGTGTGTATTTAATTTAAATGGGGACTTCCCTGGTGGCTCAGATGGCAAAGATTCTGCCTGCATTGTAGGAGACCCAGGTTCAATTTCTGGATCAGGAAGATCCCCTGGAGAAGGAAGTAGCAACCCACTCTTCTTGTCTGGAGAATCCCATGGACAGAGGAGACTGATGTGCTGCAGTCTATGGGGTCACAAAGAGTCAGACACAACTGAGCCACTAACACTTTCACTGGTATTTAAATTATTTCATAAATAATGTTCTACATCAACATATAAACAAATACATCATGATGAAATACTTATTTATATTTTTATTTTCTATTATTTATATTTAATACTTTATTAAATGTATTTTGAGAATGAATTTTCAGGCCACTTTTATTTTCCAGCTAAGATATATATAGTTTTGAGACTGTGTGTGAGTGCTTAGTTGCTTGCTCAGCTGTGTCCAATTCTTTGCAACCCCATTGGCAGGACTGTAGCCCACCGGGCTCCTCTGTCCATGGGGACTCTCCAGGCAAGAATACTGGAGTGGGTTGCCATACCCTTCCCCAGGGGATCTCCCCGACACAGGGATCGAACCCTGCTCTCCCACGTGCAGTCAGGTTCTTTGCCATCCGAGCCGATGATTAAGTCTCTTGAACAGTTCTTAAGCAATGTTTGGTCATAGCTTGTCAGCAGGTTGAAAGTAATTTAAAAATTAGATAAATAACACAAATTTGAGCTTACTTTGAATCAGCTAATTCAACCACATAGACATATTTCCATTAGATAAATTATCTTCCTTAAGTATCTCTAGTTTGTTTTTACCTGAGAGCACAGTTGCTTTTTAACAAATACTTTTAACTTAGGAAAATGATATGCAAAGCCATTCAATCCTTAAACATTTTTGACATATAGTCAGAGACAAAAAATTAACCTATTTGCTTTAATCAGTGGATTTATTTTTTAATTAATGCATGCATTTATAGTTTATGGGATGCCATTAATGATAAAGGATTTTAAGCAACTTACTGTATTGAAATATCTGAATAAATTATAAAATAGAAATTTACAACAAAATCAAACTTGTGAATCTAGCTTAGAAATAAATTAATAATTGTATAACTGCTAAAGTGCTAAAATTAATTTAAAATTAAAATTTTGCCTATTTTATTTAGGTAACCACAGGAAAATTACTGACAATTAATTTTTCCTTTCATTAAAAAATAAAAAAAAATGAGTCAGATTATCTAGAAAGACAATCTTCACTATCAAATTTAGTAAATGTTTTTATTTATAATTTTGTTCCTATATAAGAATCATTGAGAAACAGTAGAAAACTTCTGTTGCTCTGGTATTATCCCAGGGGAAATATTCCTATTATGATGACTGTCCATAATCAATGCTGAAGTATATATAATGCATTTCAACCAAATGTTTTTAAAATTCAAAGGGAGTTAGTACTCAAAGTCATATTGCAGCAAGTAATATAAAATGCCCTTTTGGGAATATCATTTGAGGAAAAGGACAAGGAATGGCTATCTTCTCACTTACGTATTCTTCTGACCACAGGAGTGTATACTTTATTCAAAGATCATTCCCCTGGCTCATGAATAATGGAAGTAAGCTACCTCAGAAGAGATAAAGATCATGAGCAGATTATTGAGTCCCAGCATCCCATTATTTTAAATATATCTGAAGTCAGTTACATAAATTTGTGTGAAAATCCAAGTGAAAAAAAAATGAGAAAGAATTATGAATATTCATTTGTTTTAAAAAATAATTTTGGATTTTTTAAAACAACCAGAATTTTTGTTTTAAATGTTTTTAGAATATAGTACAATACAATTTTATATTATTTATTAGGTTGCCACTTAGAAAGAAAAGTCAAATTAATATTAGCTTGTTTTCTAAGTTTTAAATGAAGTGAAAAGTTAAGATTATAAATATAAATTAAATATAAGTTGCTATACATATAAATGTAAAATAAAGGTACAAAACTCAAGGTGATAAATTATTAATCATTTAATTTAGCATCAACAATGTAGAGTTATTGTGAAAAAAAAAAGAGCACAATCAAGATTCTCAGATGAAAATGGAGAGTATAAATACAGAACCCCATGTAAGGCAATTGCTGTTATCCACTATCAAATATATATATATATACATATACATATATATGTATCCCCTACATATTCATGTGCTTCTGAGATTTTCCTATTAAAATCATGTGATGAATTAGCAGAGATAGCAATAAAAATGTATCAAGGTTTTCAAACAGCTGAGAAATAAAAGCAAGTAGAACACACTTAAATAATTCTGTTCTAACTCACTGAGGAAAAATGACTAAGAAGAAATTAAATATAAGATTTATTGATACAGTAGATTTGGTGAATATGAGTTAGAAAAATATTTTGATTTGCTGAGCTGTCTGCCTCTAAAAATAAAAACAATTGTCATTGGTTTTAACTAGCTCTTAAGTTTTAGAAATCATTTACTTCTTTCGACAACGAGTATCAAATATACTAGATATGTTGAGGACAATAATTATTAGAATTGGCACCTACATATAAATGATTCTTATTCTAAGAAGAAATACAGAATTAAGCCTACAAATGAGAACCAAGAACTACACATATTTGAAAAGATAAGCATGAGAACTCCATGTAGCCTCCCTCCTCTCACTCTACTCCTATATGACCCAATCTATTCTTCAGAATTACATTTTTAAAAGTTGATCACCTCATATGATCATTGAACTTCCCTGATGGCTCAGTCAGCAATGAATCTGCTTGCAATGCAGGAGACACAGGAGATGCATAGCCCATTCTGGGTTGAGAATATCCCCTGGAGGAGTAAATGGCAACTCACTCCAGTATTCTTGCCTGTAAAATCCCCTACAGTCCAAAAGGTCACAAAAACGAGGACACAACTGAGCAACTAGGCAGGAGCACACCTCATATGATACCCTTTGCATTTCATTATCTAATTATTAATATCTCTCTGGTGTCTCAGACCGTAAAGAATTAACCTGCAATGCAGGAGACCCAGGTTCAATCCCTGTGTTGGGACGATCCCCTGGAGAAGGGAGTGGATGCCCATTCCAGTGTTCTTGCCTGAAGAATTCCATGGACAGAGAAGCCTGACAGGCTACAGTCCATGGGGTAGCATAGAGTCAGACATGACTGAGCAAGAAGCACTTTCACTTTTCATTGATCTCTCTCTGGCTTGGAATCAATTCAATAGGTCTTTCTCTTTCTGACAACCTCATCAGACTAGCCCCCACTTACGTCTCCCTCCTTACCTTGTACTCCTCTTCCCCCTTGCCTTCTAGACACACTGTTTTGTTGTCGTTGTTGTTTGCTTTTGTTTTTGACTGTTTCCAAATGCATTGGATATACTTTAGACCCCTTGGAATTTCCATTCCCTCTGTCTGGAACCTCTATTCTGCAGATATCCCCATGGCTGCCTCACACTAAGCACTCAGGTGTCAACTCCAAAGGCACTGCACAGAAGACTTTATACAGATCTTCCTCTCCCAAACGATCTTTTTCTCTAAAGTAGAGTAAAACTGCCCAGTCATGTCCGACTCTTTGTGACCTCCATGGATTGTAGCCTGCCATGCTCCTCTTTCCATGGAGTTCTCCAGGCAAAGATACTGGAGTGGGTAGCCTTTCCTTTCTCCAGGGATCTTCATAACCCAGGAATCAAGCTGGGGTCTCCTGCATTGCAGACAGATTCTTTAGCAACTGAGCTACTTTTATAGCTCAGTTATAAAAAAACTGAGCTTTTTCATAAAAGCTCAGTTATATTTGTTACTTTTGGTATACATTTATTTTATATTTGTCATACATTGTGCACATTTATACAATTATAAATATTTGTATTTGTATACATTTATATTTGTATACATTTATTCACTTTTTTAGAATGGATAGCTTAGAATAAGATAGTTTAGGCCCAGTATGCTTGATTCACTGTCTTATACCTATTAGAACAATTTTTGGTATGTATAATAAGAGTTTAGTAAAAGAAATGAGGGAGGGTGATGGATGAATGTTAAGGGGGTGAAATTTAAGTGAATGAATTCAAGACAAATAAGAACCCATATTAGGCATGAGGTAAGAATTGAAGGATAAGTAAAATTTAGCCAAAAACACAGTTCTTTTTAGTTAATATTCAGTTCAGTTAAGATTAATAATGCATAAATAATATTTTGTTAAATGTCACAAGTGCATGATACCAACATAATATTAACAATAGGGAAAACAGTGTACAGGGCATATGGGAATTCTCTGTACCATTTCTGTCAACATTTCTGTATATCTTCAGTTCAGTTCAGTCGCTCAGTAGTGTCCGACTCTTTGTGATCCTACTGGTTGCAGCATGCCAGGCCTCCCTGTCCATCACCAACTCCCAGGGTTTACCCAAACCCATGCCCATCGAGTCAGTGATGCCATCCAACCATCTCATCCTCTGTCGTCCCCTTCTCCTCCTGCCCCCAATCCCTCCCAGCATCAGGGTCTTTTCCAATGAGTCAACTCCTCACATGAGGTGGCCAAAGCATTGGAGTTTCAGCTTCAACATCACTCTTTACAATGAACACCCAGGACTGATCTCCTTTAGGATGGACTGGTTGGATCTCCTTGCAGCCCAAGGGACTCTCAAGAGTCTTCTCCAACATAACTGTTCAAAAGCATCAATTCTTCGGTACTCAGCTTTCTTCACAGTCCAACTCTCACATCCATACATGACCACTGGAAAAACCATAGCCTTGACTAGACGGACCTTTGTTGGCACAGTAACGCCTCTGCTTTTTAATATGTCATCTAGGTTGGTCATAACTTTCCTTCCAAGGAGTAAACATCTTTTAATTTCATGGCTGCAATCACCATCTGCAGTATATCTTACATTGTTTAAAAAAAATAAAGTATATTTAAAGCAAAGTGTCATAAAAACACCAAAAACACTCATGCAAACAGTGTGTCATGACAAAAGACTAGATGATCTTTAATATAAAGCTGATTTTTTGTTTGTTTGTTTTGTCTTCAGAGAAAGAGAGATTCCATCTGCTTTAGGTTGGGTTCTCCATAAATTGATGCTGGATAAGGGTTCATGTGATAGAGAATAGGAATTATTCCTAGAAGAACTGGTGGAGAAGAGAGCAGTGGGAGTAGGCGAGAGAGAATGAGTAATGCAGGAACAGGCCGGGGTGGAGGGGAGGTGTTCCCAAGAAGAGTCTGGGGAAGAATCACTGGCTGGATCTCATCAGGGAAATCTGAAGACAGTGTGAATCATCTTTCAGAATGTCTTTAGGAAAAGCAAGAGAGCGGGAGCATTTACACACCCTAATTATTCATTAAACCTGCTCAAGGTAACATGGGTGCTCTCACTTTCCAAAAATGCCCAGACAAGGTGAAACAGAGAAATTCTGTTAGCCTGAAGGCTACCTTCAGACAAAGATCTAGTACTGGCTGATGGAAGTCAGCCAAATATGGTAAAGGGTATAAGGTAACACTGATTCTGAGTCAGATCTTGAACTACCTACTACTACACAACAAGGATTATTTCAGAAGAAAGACTACTAGTGATAATGATTTATAGGTGCATTTGGTTTTGTTGCCTGAATTTCCTTTGGTCCACTGTGGTGGCACATTTTTCTTCTACATTTAGACTACATCAGATTACTCTGTTTATTCCTAGAGTTTCTGATTCAGTGAGTCTTGACTGGGGCTTTGTTTTTCGTTGTTCAGTAGCTCAGTCATGTCTGATGCTTTGCGATGTGGACTGCAGCACGCCAAGCTTCCCTGTCTTTCACTATGTCCCAGGTGCTTGCTCAAACTCATGTCCATTGAGTCAGTGATGCCATCCAACCATCTTATCCTCTGTCATCCCCTTCTCCTCCTCCCTTCAATCTTTCCCAGCATCAGGGGCTTTTCTAATGAGTCAACTCTTCCCACGAGGTGGCCAAAGTACTGGAGCTTCAGTTTTAGCATCAGTTCTTCCAATGAATAGGCAGGGTTGATATCCTTTAGGCTTAACTGGTTTAATCTGCTTGCAGTCCAAGGGACTTTCAAGAGCCTTCTGCATGGGTTGGGACTAGAATTTGTATTTATAACAAATTTTCCGATGATGCCTATATTGCTAATCTGGGGAATTATTGTTCTTCTGTTGTGAATTACCAAAATATTAATGAGTATTTTTAAAGTTATGGATGTGCTTGCTCTGTGTAAGGAAGAATATGGATTTCAGTAATTATGAAGTCTATGTCCTATCATATTTGAAAACTTCTCATTTGTTTTAATGGTTGGAATTTATTTTGCAATTTTGTAATGCACCCTATTAATAGAAATGACTGCATAGCTTTTCTGTTTGTTTTATTTTCACAAATATGGTCAGTATTTAATAAACATAAGCAATTGCAAATGCAGTAGCTAAATGTGTATTGAAATAAATCATATGTCCTACTGAACAAAGCTACCGACATTTGAGTTATAATTGGTTAAATTATACACATACAACACAATATAAATTCAATCAGAGAATATCACCAAAAGATGAAAGCTAAACCACTTAATATATATTCTTCAGTGATATTATAGCATCTCTATAGAAGATGAATTTTTGATTGCTTTAGTAGAATATGCATTTTCTGTAAATTGTTAAATTGGGAAAATTAGTGGATTAATTTAGTATTTTATTTTCACTTGAAATATTGGGTAAAGTTCCATTTCAGGTCAAATATAAATTAACTCAGTGAACTACTTTGTGTATTAGAAAAAAGTGTCCATAAATCAAAATGCCTAAAAATAACTTTCTGCTTCACATATTCTAGGCTTCAAAGATGAGACTCAAATTTCCTTACAAAAAATATGAAAAATTCTAGTTTCTTTCAAATGAAAGCTAAATGTGGTGAAGTTGTCCATACATACCTATGTAAAAAAGTTGCCATTGGGCCAAGTCTTATAGATTGGCTTCCATGAATATAGGATTTTTATTGGGGTTTGGTTTAAGTATTAGAATTCTATACTTCTCATTTGAGAATGTGTTTGAGAACAGTGTTCATATATATATATATATATATACATATATATATATATACACACACATTTATCTGTCTCTTTGTGACATTTCAGTCTTCAGCCAAAGTTCTGACTATGTGATGTTCACTTGGTTTGATGGAAGGCATTAGTTTTTTGTCTTTGCCAGAAGAAATTGAATATAGACAGTTGTTCAATCATTCAAGAATGTTTAATAAACATCAATGATATAGTATTAATTATAATATATACCATATTAATATGTATTAGAATTGCTATATGGTTGCATTTTTAACAAGAATTCCTAGTCCATAATGCAAGTTTGAGTCCCTCTTAATTTGCAATATTGCCAAATAAATACTCATTTATCCTTAGGGGTCACTGCCAGTCATTTAATATTCTTCATGGGCAAAAAGAAATACAATTTAAGCAAAGTACCATGAACTACAAGTATATTAGAAAGTATAATTAAAATCAGAAACTTAGTCACCCTATAAAAATCAACTGTTTAAAATATTCTTTATCTACATGTCAATCCCCACATTCTCTTCAGCGTTTAAAACAGCTGAAGCTATGAAAAAAATAAAACAGAGATCTCGGATATTCAGCTCCACTGCACTGGAAATAAAAGGGTGAGTCTCAGGCACAGAGGCACATCTTGTTAAGAGCATCAGCTCACCTTTCTCAGGTGCACTCCTGACCCCGGCCCAGCACGCGGGCTGAGGGGCTGAAGTGTGTGTCAGTCAGCAGAGCATCTTGAGGAAACAGAAAACCCACTTAGGTGCCTGCAGTTGGCAGAGCTTTCTTGACTGGCTTGTGACAAGCAGAGTGGCTTGTCAAGGGCTCACTTCCCTACTCTAAAGAGTTTCCCATCACAGGATATTCTTTGTTTCCTGAAAGATGGGAATTACCTGTAACACAAAAACATATGCTTAGATATTTTCATACTAAGTGAGGTAAACCAGACAGAAAAATACAGATATCACAGGAAAATGGGCATATATGGCATCTAAAAATAATTATACAAATGAACTTATTTACAAAACAAAAATAGACTCACAGATAGAAAACAGACCTATGGTTACCAAAGGGGAATGAGGGAAGAGATAAATTAGGAATTTGGGATTATCAGATATGCAGTACTATACATGTTATAGGTAACCTACAAGACCATACTGTGTAGCACAGGGGACTCTACTCAATATTTTATAATAACCCATACAGGAAAAGGATCTGAAAAATAGATATATGTATGTATAACCAAATCACTTTGCTTTACACCTGAAAGTAACACATATTTTAAATCAATTATACTATAATAAAAATATTAAAAATTAAATAATTAAAAAAAAAGAAATATATACATTGAGCATTTTGTCTAGGGGTTTGTGAAGAAAATCACTCTCATTCCACTTTGGAAAACACTTCTGAACACCTCTAATTTTCAGCAATATTCCATGATATTTTCCATCTCAAAACTTTGAAATTAAGATATCATTTTCTTGCAATAACCAATGAGAATATCTTTTCTATATTCCATGTCCCCATTCATTTTGAATCTCTCCTTTATACTTATTGTCAATTTAAACCCTCTAAGCTTTTTCAGATTACTCCTCTGTTGCTTATCCTTCTTGTTCCTATTTTCAATATAAGTACCAAGATCAACATTGCTCTCTTGGACATCTAGGTTGTTCTCCAAGCCCAGCCCAGCAACTGCTAACCAGCTGCAAACAGCTCACCATGAGCATTATTGACATAGTGCAAACTCCATCTAAGAAATACATGCGGACAGGCCATAAAGCTACTCCAGAGATGGAACTGTGTGAATGTGGGCTAAATAGGAAAATAAATGGATAAAAAGAAACAGCATATAGAGGGAAATACCAGTGCAAGTTGGATCTGTCCACATTGCATGGTTTTAATAATATTTCTCATTTAAAGTCATCTTTCTGGAATTACCTTAAAAACAAACTAGGTACATATTGGAAATTACCCAGAAGGCTTTCTAAGGAAGAGTAAAACTAAAGCTATTTTTCTCATGGATAATCATCACTAATGGTTTCTTTAGTTTCCTTGAGAAATATTATATAGATAGAGTCTTTATTCTTAAAACAAAAGTAATGAGATTATGACCACATACTATCAAATGACATTTTTCACACCTAAAGAATATTTTAAAGCATAACAATATATGCTAATATATGAGGACATATAGATATATTTTGTCTTGTTCAATGGTTACCATACCTTCTACTGGGACTTCCCTAGTAGATCTGATGGTAAAGAGTCTGGCAACAATGCAGGAGACCTGGGTTCAATTCCTGGGTTGGGAAGATCCCCTGTAGAAGGAAATAGCAACCCACTTTTCTTGCCTGGGGAATCCCATGGATAGAGGCACCTGGTGGGCTACAAATACATGGGGGTACCAAAGAGTCAGACACAACTTAGCAATTAAATATCATATTATATCATACCTCCTACTACAGTGTAATTCTTAATTGTTTACCTAGTTTCATATTAACAACACTAAAGTATTTTTAGATTTATCACCTTCAGTAGGATGCAATTTCTTCTTTGAAGTTCCTTGGATTGAACATTTCCACAGAATAAATGCCTAGATGTTAATTTTCTGGGGCCCTACATTTTGTGCTTGTAAAGATCTTTATACTTGCTCATCTCATTTATAGTTCCTCTCAGTCACTTCTTTGACACTGAATTCTCAGCTTGATACCATCCCCTCAGGCCTTCATGGACAAAATAGTAAGTTTCTTTCCTCTCATTGTTTTATTTTCATCCTTGCCAGTACACCAAGTGATTTAACCTCTAAATACATTTGCCATTGTTGGCTGACTGTTTTCTGTGTTCTCTGTGGGTACAGTACAAGTGTGATGAGAATAAAAAACCTTCCTAATTGGTTCACAATTGTGTCCTGGGCAGTCAACAAATAGTTGTTCAATAAATAAACGGATTACTACTGGTGTCATAATGACATATCATAACACTGTACTTGCCAATAAAGGATAATAAACAGGGCTAAGCATATGAAATGGCTCTGAGTCTGTCTTTAGGCTTCATACCTTCACTCACTATCTAGGTGAACTCATGTAGTTTCATGACTTTCTATATGATTTATACACAAATGACTCCTGAATGCATATTTCCAGTCCAAATACAAACTCCAGTGTCATGTAACATACTCTATAAAATAAGCCCATCTGGGCACTGAGTAGGTGCCTCAAAATTCATGTGACTAAAAGCAAATTCCTACCAGTACCCCCATCTATTCCTTTCGCGAACATTTCTAGTAAATGACTTCATTATTCAGGCTGCTCAGCATAAAATCCCAGATGTTCTTGTTCTTTGTTTACATAAGAAAATCTTTCCTGTATTCCTTCTAGGATTCATGAAGAGTTCCTTCGTGAATCTATGCTGCCACTTCTTAACATGCCCATTACTAACATTCCTGTGGAAATTACATCTTGCACTTGGGCTATTTGTAATAAATCAAAACAATCTAATAAAGCCTCCTAACTGATCTCCCTGCTATACCCCTGTTCCTCTATAGTCTGTTCTCAAACCAGCAGCCAGTAGAGCACTTTTAAACAGAAGTCAGTTCATATCACTTTTCAACTAGAAATCAAGATGAACATTTACCAGCAATAACTCATGTTGATGGAAACTATGCTATGAGAAGGTCATGCCACCTCTCAGTGTGCCTCCCCAAAGTCACAGCTTCAGTTTGATCATGAGGAAACATCAGAAAAATGTCAACTTAGTGGCATTTTACAAATCACCAGACTAGTATTTTTCAAACATATCAAGGTCATGAAATAAAGTGAAGAATGGACAAATTATCACAGAAGATTTAGCAAACAAATGCAGCATGGTGCACTGGAGAATTCTGAATAAAGTCTGTATTTTAATTGATGGCATTGTACCAACAATATTTCTTTTTTAAAAAACTTTGACACAAGCACCATGGTTATTCAAGAATTAACATTTTAGGAAAGTGGCAAAAGATGTATGGAAACACTAAATTCTACCTTTAAAACTCTGCTGTATATCTAAATTTATTTTAAAATTAAAAGTTTAAAAATCCTTTAGGAAACTTGCATGTCACTTATTTTAAAAAGACCCAAGAAAAAACAAGACGGTGAAGGAGTAGGTAGATGTGGAATACATCTCTTTCCATGGATATATCAGGAATATACCTTAGACACAGAATTGCATGCAGAACACCAGCTGAGAGTGGACAGGAGTACCTGACCGGTGGAATAGAATATACAGAACCATGCAAAATTCAGTAGGATGAAGGAACTAGGGGAAAAAATGCAAGTGTTAGTGGGACTGGACCTCCCTTGACTGGTGGGGGGGCTGATCCCCACATCAGGGCAACTGTCTGAGTCAGAGAAGAAACATTTAAGGCTGAGAGTGAAAGAGCTGATCTGTGGCAGCCTAAATGGAATGAGAATCAGACAGTCCTTGTTGCAGCCATACATACCCTGGACAGGGACACAGGTCCTCTGGCAGGCACAGCAGCTGGGAGCTGGGGTTTAGGGATTGTGGAGCAACCCCAGGAAAGGGCTGCTGTTGACTGTGGAGAGATGGACCGAGGCGGTTTGAGGGAGGAGATTGTGGTGGGAAATGGCTGTGGAGGAAAGCAGGGCAGCCACAGAAGCAAGGCGATACTGTTGAGTCATGCGTAGGGGGTGGAGCCATCACCATAGCCTCTCTCTGCCCACACACAAGCATCTGCAGCTGAACAATAGAAAGGCTGGCCCATCAAATGCCTGATGAACCGAGCTACAGAGGAGGAACCCCCCACCGACCCCCCAGGGTGCCCCTTTAAGCACCTGATCTGCAGATCTACAGAGTAGGACCCCAGGCAAAGGAGCCTTTTAAGTGCCTGAACAGGCGGAGCTATGTAGAAAGACTGGCCAAAGAGGCCTTCTGATAGCCAGCTACAAGACTCTGATAGGGCCATAACTCTTGTGGCTGAGACAGTTCATGTCCCTGCATGTTTGGGGCCACCAGGGTCCCTGCAAGCCAAGAAGCTGCATGACCTTCATGCAGCCTCAACTCTCACTGGGGTAGAGCTGCCACAGGCAATAAAAAACGTCTTGCACCTGTGAGCACAGGGTCACTTCGGTAGTGTCCAACTCTTTGTGCCCCTGTAGACTGTGGCCTGCCAGGCTTCTCTGTCAGAGAGGGGTTCTCCAGGCAAGCATACTGGAACATATGGGTGAATACTATTTTCTGCACCCTTCTAGAGCACTGTATTTCCTGCTGCCATAGCCACCAACTCCCCTGAATACCTGGTCTGCCAGAATCCCTGCAACTCAAGCAGTTGCACCACCTCCATACCTGGACCTCACACGGCAGACCAAATTCTTCTAGGGCAGCCTCTGGAACAAACCCCAGTGGACAGCCCACATGCAGAGGTGGAAATAAAACCACAGCTGAAACCCAGGGGCAGTGTGGCTAAGGAAAAAGACCCAAAGCCTTCCCACAGCTGTACAAACTGCGGATTAAATCCACATGATCAACTAGGCAGCTTCTATGTCTACAGAATATATAGAAGGTCACTGAACACTCCCACAAAATTAAATGCACTAGTCCTGATAGCTGTGGACATTGGAGGCAAGAACACACAGGAGTAGGACCAGATTAGAATCTGAGCTGCCCCCACAGCAGGACCAAAGATCAGCAAAGTGTTGGAGGGCATTCTAGGGAGGTGAGGTAGACTGTGACTCCCAACAAGGCAAAGGATTCTGAAAGCAGTGACTCAAGAAAGGCATGTGTTATTCTAATGTTTTGACTTGTTCTGTAGATTATTTTGGATTTTTTTGTTTTTCTTTTTATCCCTCCCATCACCCAATCGTAGTTGTCGATTTTATTGATGCTTTTGAGTTGTTTTTTTTTTTCTCAGTTATATTTTTTATAGTTGCTATAAACCTCTGCTTTTATGTTGGACTTCTGCAGTTCTGTGGCACTTTCCATTTTTTTTTCCTCTCTTTTAATTTTAATTTTCAATTATTTAAACCAATTATTATTTTTCTACATTTATTCCTTTGCTCTTCCTACTGTTCTTATCCCCTTGCACTTAATATTTAATGTATATAAACCCTGTTCATCTATCTTTATTTAACTTTGTATATATATTCTTTCTTCCCTTTCTTTCCTTTCCTCTTAAAATATTTGTTAACTTTATTTTCATTGCTTTATTCCCCACTTGGTACCTTGCTTCATATTTGTTTTCCAGTTTGTGCTTTAGTTGGTTTTGTTCTGGGATATATAATTTTTGGTTTCCTTTGTTCACTGGGTCAATCTATTTTACTTTGTTAGGCTGCTTTCATTTTGCTTATAGGTGTATATGTATCTGTCATATGTATCAATTCAGTTCAGTCACTCAGTCGTGTCCAACTCTTGGCAACCCTATGAATCTCATCACACCAGGCCTCCCTGTTCATCACCAACTCCCAGAGTCCACCCAAACCCATGTCCATTGAATCGGTGATGCCATCCAACCATCTTATCCTCTGTCGGCCCCTTCTCCTCCTGCCCTCAATCTTTCCAGCATCAGGGTCGTTTCAATGAGTCAGCTCCTCACATCAGGTGGCCAAAGTACTGGAGTTTCAGCTTCAACATCAGTCCTTCCAATGAATACCCAGGACTGATCTCCTTTAGGATGGACTGGTTGGATCTCCTTGCAGTCCAAAGGACTCTCAAGAGTCTTCTCCAACACCACAGTTCAAAAGCATCAATTCTTTGGCGCTCAGCTTTCTTCACGGTCCAACTCTCACATCCATACATGACCACTGGAAAAACCATAGCCTTGACTAGATGGAACTTTGTTGGCAAAGTAATGTCTCTGCTTTTTAATATGCTGTCTAGGTTGGTCATAACTTTCCTTCCAAGGAGTAGGCGTCTTTTAATTTCATTGCTGCAGTCATCATCTGCAGTGATTTTGGAGCCCAGAAACATAAAGTCAGCCACTGTTTCCCCATCTATCTGCCATGAAGTGATGGGGCTGGATGCCATGATCTTAGTTTTCTGAATGTTGAGCTTTAAGCCAACTTTTTCACTCTCCTCTTTCACTTTCATCAAGAGGCTCTTTAGTTTTTCCTCACTTTTTGCCATAAGGGTGGTGTCATCTGCATATCTGAGGTTATTGATATTTCTCCCGGCAGTCTTGATCCCAGCTTGTGCTTCCTCCAGCCCAGTGTTTCTCATGATGTACTCTGCATAGAAGTTAAATAAGCAGGGTGACAATATACAGCCTTGACGTACTCCTTTTCCTATTTTTATAATTAGTCAAATTATTTTATTTTTGTTATAAACTTCTGTCTATACATTGGACTTTTGTAGTTCTGTGGAGTTTTCTTTCTTTTTCTTTTCTTCCTTTTTTTTTTTTCTCTTTTCTATAATTTTAACCTGTTTTTTTTTTTATTTGTTTGTTTTTTTCTAACCTATTATAATTTTTATGCATTTATTCCTTTGTTTGCCTTTCCTACTGTTATTTTCCCCTTGCAGTTAAACTTTAATATATATAAATCTTCTTCATCTACCTCTATTTAACTTTGCATATTTATTCTTTCTTTCTTTTCTTTCTTTCCTTTCATCTCAACATATTTGTTAGTTGTGTTTTCATTACTTTATTTCTTACTTGGCACTTAGGTTTAGTTTTGTTTTCTAGTTTGTGCTTTAGTTGTTTTAGTTCTTAACTTGTAAATATAATTTTTAATGTCCTTTGTTCACCAGGTGAATCTATTGTACTTTATTTTTGTTACATTGTTTTGACTTGCTCATGGGTGTATATGTATATGTGTATATTCCATTATTTTAATTGTTATTTGCCTGATTTTGTAATTGTCATTACTCTGGGGTTCATCTTTGGTTTCTTCATTTTTGATAATGGATATTTGCTTTATTTTATTTATTTTATTTTTTGGGGGGGATATTTGTTTTAATCTCACCTAATGCCATTTAAAAAAAGAATTGTGGAATTTTCATTCCTTACCAGAGATCAAGCCCTGAGTCTTCGGAGTGGGAGCATTGACTCCAGGACCCTAGACTACCAGAGAATTAACACTAGGGATTATCAAATAATGAGAACTCACACAAAGGAAACCACCTGAATACAACACCTGGCATCACCCAACCACCAGTAGCACCCTGTGCAGGACACCTCATCTAAACAACAAATAAAACAAAAATACTAACCCATCAGACAGGATTACCACCTCATTCAGCCTTGCCTACCAGAGGAAAAACAAACAAACAAAAACTTAGCACAAATCTCACCCTATATGAAGCTTACACAAACCAATGGGCCAACCTTAGGAGGGAAGAAAACAAAGGAGAAAGAATTCAACCTTGAAGACTGGGAAAAGGAGACCTCAAACACAGTAAGTTAAAAAAAAAAAAAAAAAGGCAGAGAAATACTACGCAAATGAAGGAGCAAACTAGAAACATGGAAGTCCAAATAAATGAAGAGGAAACAGGCAAATTGCTTGAAAAAGAATTCAGAATAATGATAGTAAAGATGATCAAAAACCTTGGCAACAGAATGGAGATAATGCAAGAATAAATTAACAAAGACCTAGAAGAATTAAAGAATAAACATATAGAGGCAAACAAAATAATGACTTAAGTTAAAAATACTCTAGAAGGAATCAATAGTTGAATGTATGAAGCAGAAGAACAAATCTGCTTTGTGGAAATAAAATGGTGGAAATAATTTCTGAAGAGCAGAATAAAGTGAAAACAATCAAAAGAACTGAGGATAGTCTCAGAGACCTCAGGGACAATGTTAAACACACCAACATTCAAATTATAGGGAAGAGAAAGAAGAAGGAGAGACGAAGAAAGAGTATGAAAAACTATCTAAAGAGGTTATATTTGAAAATTTTCCCAACACAGAAAAGGAAATAGTCAATCACGTCTAAGAGGACCAAAGTGTCCCATACAGTCTAAACTTAAGGAGAAACACATCAAGGCACATACTAATCAAAGTAGCAGAGACTAAACACAAAGAAAGTGTATTAAAGGCAGCAGGGAAGAAGCAACAAGTAACATAAAAGGGAAACCCCAAACATTTATCAGCTGACATTTCAGCAGAAACTCTACAGGCCAGAAGAGAATGGTAGGATATATTTTGAGTACTGAAAGGGAAAAAATCCACAAACAAGATCACTGTACCCAGCAAGGATGTCATTAAAATTGATGAAGGAAAAAAAGCTTTTCATACAAGCAAAATTTAAGAGAATTCAGTACCACGAAACCAGCTTACCATAAAATGTTAAAGGAACTTATATAGTCAGTAAATATAAGAGAAGTAAAAAGACCTACAAAATCAATGCCAAACAATTAAGAAAATAACAATAGGAACATACATATTTTTAATTACTTTAAATGGTTTAAATGTTCCAATAAAAGACACAGACTGGTTGAATGGATACAAAAATAAGACCCATATATATATATACAGTCTATAAGAAACCAACTTCAGCCCTAAAGACACATATAGACTGAAAGTGAGAAGACAGAAAAATATATTCCATGAAAATGGCAAGCAAAATAAATCTGGAGTAGCAGTCCTCATATCAGATAAAATAGGTCTTAAAATAAAGAAGATTGTAAGAGATAAGGAAGGACACTACATAATGATCAAGGGATCAATCCAAGAGGAAGATATAACAATTGTAAATATGTAGGCACCCAACATAGGAGCACATCAATATATAGGATAAATACTAACAAACATAAAAGGAGAAATTGACAGTAGCACAGTAATAGTGGGGGATGTTAACACCCCACTCACACCAATATACAGATCATCAAAACAGAAAATTCACAAGGAAACACAAGTTTTAAATGCTACATTAGATGAGATGGATCTCATTGATATCTTCAGGACATTTCATCCAAATACAGAGAATACACCTTCTCAAGTGCACATGAAACATTCTCCAGGATAGTCCACATCTTGGGTCACAAATCATACCTCAGTAAATTAAAGAAAATTGAAATCATATCAAGCATCTTCTCTGACCACAACATTATGAAACAAGATATCAATTGCAAGAAAAAAAATATTGTAATATACACAAACACATAGAGATTAAACAACATATTTCTAAATAACCAACTGGCTGTGGAAAAAATTAAAAGGAAATCAAAAAATTTCTAGAAACAAATGACAATGAAAACATGACAACTTAAAACCTATGGGATGCAGCAAAAGCAGTTCTAAGAGGGAAGTTTATAGCAATGCAATCCTATGTCAGGAAACAAGAAAAACATCAAGTAGACAACCTAACTTACACCTAAAACAACTGCCAAAAGAAGGGAAAAAAAATAGCAGAAGAAAAGAAATCATGAAAATCTAAGCAGAAATAACTGCAAAAGATACAAAAGAAACAATAGTGAAAATAAGAAAACTAAAAGCTTGTTCTTTGAGAAGATAAACAAAGCTGGCAAACGGTTCATCAGACTCATCAAGAAAAAAAAATATATATATATAAAGAGAGAGAAGAATCAAATCAACAAGAGGGAGTGGTTATAACAGAAAGTGGAGAAATACAAAGGATTATAAGAGATTATTTTGAACAACTATATGGCAATAAAATGGATAACCTGGAAGCAATGGACAGATTCTTAGAAAAATTTAATCTTCTAAGACTGAACCAATAAACAGAAATTATGGGCAACCCAATTGCAAGCACTGAAATTGAAGCTGTGATCCACAGCCTCCCAAAAGACAAAAGTGAAGGACCATATAGCTTCAAAGGAGAATTCTATCAAACATTCAAAGAATTAATGCTTTGCCTTCTAAAACTCTTTCAAAAAATTTCAGAGGAAGGAAGACTCCCAAACTCATTCCATGAGGTGACCATCACCCTGATACCAAAACCAGTCACAGACAACACATAAAAAGAAAACTAGAGGCCAATATTACTGATGAGCATAGATGCAAAAATCCTCAGCAAAATTTTAGCAAACGTAATTCAACAACACGTCAAAAAGCTCACAAAACATGATCAGATTGGGTTTATTCCAGAGATGCAAGAATTATTCAACATATGCAAATCAATTAATGTGATACACCATATTAACAAATTTAAAGATAAAAATCATATGATAAAAAAAAAATCATATGATAATCTCAATATTTGTAGAAAAAGCCTTTAACAAAACTCAGCACCCATTTATGATCAAAATTCATCAAAAAATGACCATAGAAGAAACCTACCTCAATGTAGTAAAGGCCATATATGATAAGACTACAGCAGACATTATTCTCAATGCTGAAAAACTGAAAGTATTCCTGCTAAGATGAGGAACAAGACAAGGGTGTTAACTTTCACCAGTGTTACTCAACATAATTTTGGAAATCCTAGCTACAACAATCAGAGAAGAAAAAGAAAGAAAAGGAATCCAGATCAGAAAAGAATGAGTAAAGCTCTCACTGTTTGTAAGATGACATGATACTGTACATAGAAAACCCTAAAGATAGTATCAGAAAATTACTGGAGCTGATCAGTGAAGTTAGCAAAGTTGCAGGGTACAAAATCAATACATAGGAATCACTTGCATTTCTATATGTACTAACAATGAAAAATCAGAAAGAGAACTTAAGGAATCAATCCCAATCACCATTGAAAGAAAATGAATGAAATATCTAGGAATAAGATTACCTAAGTAGACAAAAGACCCATACACAGTAAATTATAAGACACTAATTAAAGAAATCAAAGACTATTTAAACAGATGGAGGGATATTCCATGTTCCTGGGTAGGAAGAATCAATATTGTGGAAATGACTATATTACCAAATGCAATCTATGGTTTCAATATGATGTCTATCAAATTACCAATCACAGTTTTCACAGAACTAGAACAAAATTTTTTTACAATTCATATGGGAACACAAAAGATTCTGAATAGCAAAAGCAGTCTTGTGAAAGAAGAATGGAGCTGGAGGAATCAACCTTCCTGACTTCAGATTATACTGCAAAGCTACAGTCATCAAGATGGTATGGCACTGGCACAAAAACAGAAATGCAGACCAATGGAACAAGATAGAAAGCCCAGAAATAAACCCATGCACCTTATGGGTAGCTTATTTTTGACAAAGGAGGCAAGAATATACAATGGAGCAAAGACACCCTCTTCAATAAATGGTGCTGAGAAAACTGGACAACTACATGTAAAAAACAAAGAAAAAAAGGAAGAAATTAGAACACTTCTTAACACCATACACAAGAGAAACTCAAAATGGATAAAATATCTAAATGTAAAACCAGAAACTATAAAATTCTTACAGGAAAACATAGGCAGAACACTCAATGATATAAATCAAAGCAATATCCTCTATGACCCACCTCCTAGAGTAACAGAAATTAAAAAAAAAAAAAAAGAAAGAAAGAAAGAAAAAGTAAACAAGTGGGACCTGATTAAATTTAAAAGCTTTTGCACAGCAAAGGAAACTATAAACAAGGTGAAAAGACAACCCTCAAGATGGGATAAACAAGGTGAAAAGACAATCCTCAAAATGGGATAAACAAAGTGAAAAGACAACCCTCAAAATAATAGCAGATGAAACAACTGACAAAGGATTCATTTCCAAAATAGACAAGCAGCTCATACAACTCAATGCCAGAAAAACAAACAAGCCAATCAAAAAGTGGGAAAAAGACCTAAACAAACATTTCTCCAAGAAGACATACAGATGGCTAACAAACACATGAAATGATGCTCAACATTGCTCATTATTAGAGAATTGCAAATCAAAAGTACAATGAGATATCATCTCACACCAGTCAGAATGACCATCATCAAAAAGTCTACAAACAATAACTACTGCAGAGGATGTGAAGAAAAGGGAATACTCTTGCACTGTCAGTGAGAATATAAATTGATACAGCCACTATGGAAGACGGTATGGAGATTCCTTAAAGA
Organism: Cervus canadensis; assembly: GCF_019320065.1. Lineage (NCBI taxonomy): Eukaryota > Metazoa > Chordata > Mammalia > Artiodactyla > Cervidae > Cervus > Cervus canadensis. The sequence goes on from NC_057405.1 coordinate 17,611,155, forward strand.
ACTAGAAATAAAACCATCATATGACCTAGCAGTCTCACTCATAGGCATATACCCTGAAGAAAGTAAAATTGAAAAAGACACATGTATCCCATTGTTTATTGTAGCACTATTTACAATAGCTAGAACATGGAAAAAAAACTTAGATGTCCACTGACAGATGAATGGATAAAGAATTTGTGGTACATATACACAATGGAATATTACTCAGTCATAAATAGGAAGACATTTGAGTCAGTTCTGATGAGGTGGATGAGCCTAGAACTTATTATTCAGAGTGAAGTGAGTCAGAAAGAAAAAGATAAATATAGTATTCTAACACACGTATGGAATCTAGAAGAATGGTACTGAAGAACCTATTTCAGGGCAGTAATGGAGAAACAGACATAGAGAATAGACTTATGGAAAATGGGAGAGGGGAGGGGAGGGTGAGATGTATGGAAAGAAGAACATGGAGATATACCTTACTATATGTAAAACAGATAGCCACGTAAATTTGCTGTATGGCTCAAGAAATGCAAACAGGGGCTCTGTGTCAACCTAGAGGAGTGGGGTTAGAAGGGTGGGATTGGAAGGGTGATGGGAGAGACGTTCAAAAGGGAGAGGATATAAGTATACCTATAGCATGTTAAGGCTTGACAGAAAACAACAAAATTCTGTAAAGCAATTATCCTCAATCAAATAATAAATTAAAAAAAAAAAAAAAAAAACCCAAAACAAAATGTTTTACTGCAGCTATACTCTCCGCTTCTCCCCATTTGGCTTTCAGCAGTCCCTCTTACCACATATTTAACTCATTTCTCCTCACTCATTTGATCACTCTGTTCAAATAGTATCTGGATAACAAACAAGGTTTCCTTGGTGGCTTGGCACTAAAGAATCCACCTATCGATGCAGGAGACTCAGGTTCAATCCCTAGGTCATGAAGATCCCCTGGATGAAGAAATAGCAACTCAGTCCAGTATTCCTGCCTGGAAAATCCCATGGACAGAGGAACTTGTCAGGCTACAGTCCATGAGGTGACAAATAGTTGGACATGACTTAGGGACTAAACAACAAACACAAAACACCAGGAAGCCCAGGTCACAGGTCATTTCCACAAAATTTTCTTCCTCATAAGATTTAAACAGCTTTCTGTTTAAATGTATCCTTAAGAGTGAGGCCTTCCCTGACTAACTTTCAAAAGAGACCCGAATTCCAAAACCGCACTGTAGTCACTCTTATATTTACCCTCTCTTTATTTTTCTTCAAAGTGTTATTATCTTAGTCATGTCTGACTTTTTGCAACCCTATGGACTGCACCATGTTAGCTCCTCTGTCCGTGGAATTCTCCAAGCAAGGGTACTGCAATGGGTTGCCATTCCCTTCTCCAGGGAATCTTCCTGGCCCAGGGGTCAAACCTGGGTCTCCTGAATTGCACGCAAATTCTTTACCATTTCAGCCACCAGGGAAGTCCTATTCCTCTTCAAACCATCAGTAAATATCTAAATAGGAATTGACTTATGTGTCAGTTGACTTATGTGTCAATGTCCCCACTATTCTGTGAGACCAAGGAACTCTTTTATTCATTGCTTATCATTTTTTCTTCCGTGTAATAAATACTAATTATCTGTTGTTGCTGTATGATCTCACTTGTATGCAGAATTTTATGAAGTCAAACTCATAGAAACAGTAAGTTGGTTGTTGCCAGCTGCTGAGGGGTGGGGGAAGTGGGGAAATGTTAGTCAGAAGGTGCAAACTTACGGTTATGAAATGAATAAGTTCTGGGAATCTAATGTATAACATGGTGACTATAGTTTACAATACTGCATTATGTACCAGAAAGATACTAAGAGAGTAGATACTAAAAATTATCACCACAAAAGAAACAAAAAAAAAAGAAGAAGAAACTATGTGAGGTGATGGGTATGTTAATTAGCCTTATTATGGTAATAATTTTACATTATATACATGTATAAAATCATTATGTATAAGTAAAAGAACAAATAAATTGATATGGCTGAAAAATCATTAAGAAACAGAATAGATTAAAAACTTCGAGAAACTCTATTTATTTATTAGATTTAGTTATTTTCCATTTCCACTTATATTTAACATTCTAGTTTACCTAGTAAATACATACTAGGAAATAAACATTTTCCCAAATAGTTAAGATATATAGTTATATGTATGCCATATTCTTTAAGATAAATACATCTGAAGAGACCAAGTGGTATCTATAGCATTGTATGCCTTTGAAAGTTATTTGTAGAACAAATGAGTAAATGACACATGAATGAGATGAATGGGTACAATATCTCTTCTCATACCAACTAGAGTTTAATTTCTGGTTGTTATTCATCCCCCAAAGAGTTCCAAATGACAGACACATTTCAAAAGGGAGTAATTAAATTCAGTAATAATACAAGAAAAATTGTTCCTCATTAATCGATGTTTTACTTAGGTAATCATAGGATGTTTTCAAAAGAATGCCTTTGAGAACGTTAGTAACATTTGAAACAATTATTTGCATGTATAAAGGAAATATGCATTTGCATGTTTCACTGAATTTTCTAGTTCTTGTTCAATGATTCTGTCAGGAATGTTTATGTTATCTTGAAAGAAAGTCATCAATCATGATTTAAATAGCATGATGTCACACTATGAAAGAAAAGTGTATTGCATAAGTTTGAAGTTTTAGTACACTCTAGAGTTACCACAGAATCACAAAGCAATTAGACAGTAATGTTAAGAAAGTTATGACTAATTTAACCAATGGTTAATGGAGCCGAGTAAAACCATCAGTTGATGAGCCCACTGAGATTCTGTGCAGGAACACACATTAAAGTCAGAATCGTTTATATCCTCTTAGAGTTTAATGGAATTATAGACTCTTGTTATCATGATATTCCAAAAATGTGATTTTTATTTTTATTTTTTTTTTATTTTTATCTTTTGAAAATGTAAGTGTGAATAGTAACAAGCAAGATAGGAAAGATTTGTCACTGAATATATTGCATAGGTCACAAAACTATGCTCAGGCAGTCCCCTAAGAAAGTGTACTTTACCATAACCAATACAAGACTTACTAGCTATAAAAAAGATCTTACTTTCTTTATAGCTTGAAAACACAGCACTGACTACATTTGTGATTTATTGAATGACAATGAAATGCAATTAAATAAACCAGTGGCTGAAACATGAAAGGGAATATGGAGGAGAGAATTTGCAGAACCAACTCTTTTTAAAAGGTTAGAAAAAAAATGAGAGTATATTCTAAACAACAGTTTTGAAGTCCCTTGCTAAAGGACAATGCACTTTTCTTTACCAGCTTCATGTTTTATTCATTAAATGATTCAAGCTTGTAGAGCTTATGTGTTTCCACAGAACTTATGTTATAGAATAGATCCTTTATTCCAGGAAAACTCAGCTTCCTACTGTGAGAAATTCACTTGTTTCCAGAGTAGCAAATTTAGGTAATGCATGAGAATACAGACTCATATACCAAAGAAAGAAGAAAATATTCTACTCAACAAAACAGAAAAAGATAGTTTTCAAAAGGAATTCACCAATTAGTTACAGTACTTTTTCATCAAATTTAGGGTGATTTTATATTATTGCTAAAAGTTTCATATGTTCCTTGACTTCAATTAAAAATTTATTATTTCAGATATGTGAACTAAAAACCATATGACAAATGTATTGCAGTTAAAAATATTGGAAATGATTGTGATAAATAGCACATTTGAAATAACAAAGGGATTAGCTTCATTCCCCATTTCCACCATAAGTATACATCGTACTACAACTTCAATATCATAAAAAAATGGAGGTGTTATCAATGAAAAATCAGAAATCAAATTATTAGCGGTAAATAAGAATTTCTTCAAAGTTATAGTAAAGCCTTCCTAAATCTAATAAAGTTAGCCAAAATAGTTTTCTAAAGAATTCAAAATATAAATGCAATATATTACTGACGCTTATGTGAAAATTATTCATGTATGTTGAATTTTGATAATGATGTATTATCCATAAACTTCCATGTCAAACATTGTGCATATGTAAACAAAAATGATTTTAATTTGCAATACAGATAAGTTTTAAAAAGTATATGCATGTATATATATATTATATATATATATATATATATATATAAGATTGTAGTTAAGGAAAGGTTGATTCTAACAAAGAATATCAATTGTCTAAATACTTGTGTCTCTTCAAACCTCTTATGTTGATATCTTCTCCCCAAAACATGATGGTAGGAGATGGGATGTGGCCTCTAGGAAATTGCTGGGTCATGAGGGTAGAGCCCTAATGCAAGGGTGTACTATGCATGCTGTTCTAATTTGCTTCAGTCATGTCCAGCTCTTTGCATCACTATGGACTGAAGCCCATTAGGCTCCTCTGTACACAGGATTCTCCAGTCAAGAGTGGGTTGCCATGCTCTCCTCCAGGGGATCTTCCTGACTCAAGGATTGAATCCACATCTTTTTATTTCTTCTTCATCAACAGGAGGGCTCTTTGTCACTAGTGCCACCAGGGAAGTCCATGCAAGGGATTCAGTTTAGTTCAGTCGCTCAGTCATGTCCGACTCTTTGCGACCCCATGAACCGCAGCACGCCAGGCCTCCCTGTCCATCACCAACTCCCAGAGTTTACCCAAATTCATGTCCATCGAGTCGGTGATGCCATCCAGCCATCTCATCCTCTGTCGTCCCCTTCTCCTCCTGTCCTCAATCTTTCCCAGCATCAAGGTCTTATCAAATGAGTCAGCTCCTCGCATCAGGTGGCCAAAGCATTGGAGTCTCAGCTTTAACATCAGTTCTTCCAATGAACACCCAAGACTGATCTCCTTTAGGATGGACTGGTTGGATCTCCTTGCAGTCCAAAGGACTCTCAAGAGTCTCCTCCAACACCACAGTTCATAAGCATCAGTTCTTCGGTGCTGAGCTTTCTTTACAGTACAGTTTTCATATCCATACGTGACCACTGGAAAAACCATAGCCTTGACTAGACAGACCTTTGTTGGCAAAGTAATGTCTCTGCTTTTTAATATGCTGCCTAGGTTGGTCATAACTTTCCTTCCAAGGATCGAGTGTCTTTTAATTTCATGGCTGCAATCACCATCAGAAGTGATTTTGGAGCTTAGAACAATAAAGTCAGCCACTGTTTCCACTGTTTCCCCATCTATTTGCCATGAAATGATGGGACCAGATGCCATGATCTTAGTTTTCTGAATGTTGAGATTCAAGCAAACTTTTTCACTTTCCTCTTTCACTTTCATCAAGAGGCTCTTTAGTTCTTCTTCACTTTTTTTCCATAAGGGTGGTGTCATCTGCATATCTGAGGTTATTGATATTTCTCCTGGCAATCCTGATTCCAGCTTATGCTTCCTCCAGCCCAGCGTTTCTCATGATGTACTCTGCATATTAGTTAAATAAGCATGGTGACAATATACAGCCTTGACATACTCCTTTTCCTATTTGGAAACAGTTTGCTGTTCCATGTCCAGTTCTAACTGTTGCTTCCTGTCCTGTATACAGGTTTCTCAAGAGGCAGGTCAGAAGAACTCTAGAAGAGTTTATATTTCTTATCTCTATTTTTTCTTTATTTTCTATATATTTGTCTGTGTGAAAGTATTATAATATCCAAAAAAGAAAGATAACCTTTAATTTTTAAATGCAGCCCAGCTGTCTAACTGAACAAGGAAGAATTGGAATATTCACTGTAGCTAAAATCATAATAATAAAACTTCTTTCATCCGTAAAAATATTTCAAAGAATGGTACACATTTAATTTTTTACTTATCACTTTCCTTCATTGCAGCTTACAAAAAATATAAGAAATATCTCTCTCTTATTTTTTTTTTCTTTACTCTGGAAATTATTAGCTTTGATATTCACTTATCCTCCCAGTTTAAGGTAGGCATTTTGTGTAGTAATAATGAGGTAGAAAGGAACCAGAACCTTTGGGTGAGGGCACTTTGGTCAGATGACCCAGCTACAGTGAAGGGGAACTGACCTCAGGACAGTCATGCAGGATTCTGTTCTACTTTCTGGATTCCTGCAGGCCTTCAGTGGATTCCCAGGCAATCCAGCAACCCAGCTCCAGCAATGGCTTGTGGGCACATTGCTCCCAGGTTCTGAAGCTGTTAGCTGCTTTTGTGGGCTTGACAAGGATTTTCATTAAATGCAGCCTCGGTACTAGAAACTTGAAATGTCTGCTAATTTGGGGGCTCCCTCCATTAGTATTACTATTTTACCAAATATTTAACTACCAAAATTAGTGTGACCAAAGTCTATTACATATCATAGCACTGGTATTTTGTGTTAGTGGAAAGGTTAGCTGTCTTGTGTAATGTGTGTTCATGTTGGAAAAAGACTCCTAAGAAGCAGATACCAAGACCCAGATATTGCTTCCTGCTTGCCTACAAGTTACTTGTGGTCATATGACTGATTTGTAAGTCAACAGAATGCTAGTCTAATCTGTGTGGGCAAGTTGTAAAGTCCACACATTAAAATTTTACCCTCATATTTTCTCAGGAAAGCCTGGAGTAAAGAATATTGATGGGATACAGGAGAGCACCCTGGAAGTCTGCAGACCCCCAAACCACAAGCTGTGAGCAAAGTCTTCCAAACAGACCATCACTCTAGTAGTCTGATGACTACTGGATGAGTCAGCAAGGTATTTCTATGTTATTGATAAACTGCAGCTTGGGAGCTTATTCCTGTAGCGTGTATTCAGATAACTAATAGATGATCTGGAGGTGGGCTCTGTTCATAATAAAGCATTAATGTGTGTGGCCTTGGCTTGGAAGTTGGTGGTAGTCATTGAAGAAAAAATTTCTAACTAGCAGTAGGGAAACCCGAAAGAACATCTTTGTGCCACACAAAATACACAGTAAAATTAATGCTGACAATAGCATGAGCCAGTAACTCTGCCTTATGTAGCTGTGGGGACATGGTTTGAAGACAACCTTAGTATATCTTAATTGTGTGTGTGTTCACTTGTGTCTGACTCTTTGTGACCCCATAGACTGTAGCCCACGAGGTTCCTCTGTCCATGGGATTTCCCAGGCAAGAATATGGAGTGGGTTGCCATTTCCTTCTACAGGGAGTCTTTTACTGTTTCCCATTGATTACAGGAGGAGATGGGCTAAGGTGAAATAGAAATAAGGCCATAAATTTTATTTTGAAAAATGAACTTCTTAAAACTAACTAGCAAGAAATGCAATGGTAAATATCTCAAACAAACAAACAAACAAACAAAAAAGCCCAGATAATTTTTAGTTAGTCAAAATATTAAATGCTACTTGCTTCCTAAAAGGCAGCCACTTTAAGCTGAGTGAAAGGACTCAGGGTCTGGAGTAGCAATAAACAGTCCTGGCTCAGAAAAAGGGTGCAAAGGAAATGGAATCTTAGCCTCTTTTTTGTTTTAAGCAACCAAGTTTCAAAAAATATTTCTTAGTGTAATTTAACCTATCCATGTACACACTTTTATTCTAATAATAAAAGAATAAGAGATAACATGGAGACAGTTTATGATGTTTAGTTGTAAGAAAATGAGGAAATTCTGTTTTTCACCATTTAAGTGAGGAAATCACCTGCTGAGAGTGAAGATCAACATTTTACCTTGGAATATTTGAAGACACTAGAAGATAAGATGTAGACATTATTACTGTGTAGAAGAGACAATTGAGTAGAAATAATGAAACCATGGCTTTTACTAGTGAGTGATTGGGGCTACCATTGGGCTAAAGATTCATGAAAATACCTTTATTTCAATGTGAGCATGTGAGTGTGTTGAGTATTATTCAGTAGACCCTGTGAGAGCAAACACTGATTTGATTGAGTAGTGCTGTTTTCCCAGGTCAACATGAGGAAACGAAATGAGGTCAGAGACAGAAGGGCAGGAGAGATTTCAAAATTGACACAAAAATGGTTCAACTGAAAAAACCCTAAAATTGAAATTAGATGAGGATGAATGGAGAAATATGCAGGAATTCACAAGGAATCACAAATAAAAGCAATAAATTCTGTAAAAGGTAAATCATATATTTCATATAATAAGAAAATTAAACAATGAGAAGTTGTGATCAGAAAATAAATTAGTATGCCTTTAGATAAGGAATTTCTCTGGAATGTTACTCAGAAGTGTAAGTGTCTGGGTTTAAAAGGGGCTTTGAGCAACTGGAAGCTGATCCTTTTCTGCCATCTCTAGTATATGTAGGGCGCAACTGGAAGCTGATCCTTTTCTGCCATCTCTAGTATATGTAGGGCATGGAAAATGAGCACCATAAGAGCTAGCAAAGCTCGCATGCCTTCTTCTCCATCCCAAGAATCCACTGACTGGACAGCATAGAATTAAGAAAGAATACTTTTATCCTAGCACAGACATGAATGAGACATTACATCAGGTGAGCGAAATTCATAAATTCATGAAATACAGAGACGTATGAGAGCTTCTTGATTGACAGAAGAGAAAATGAGAAGGTCTGTAACAGAAGGTGTTGCAGTGAAAGAGGGGACAATATCACTATTTCCTCAGTGGAGTTGGGGCCAAGCTCTCTGAGACCTCAGGCTTTACTCTGCTTTCAGGTACATAAATTGGAAAAATTAAAATGCAGCTGTAAATAGGGATATAAAATGGAGATGTCTGTCATCTATAAAACAGCCACATGATTGAACTGAAAGTTATGCCTCAGAATAATCTGTCCCTTTCTCTGCCCATTCTCCTCAACATCTGAGTATAGAGCGAAGGGCAGCTGAATATTTGCATGTAATCCTGTTAAAAACCTGAGGCCAATTTAAAAGAGCTGCCAAAATACAACCGGGTTTTGTAAAAAAGTGATCACTTCAACACAAAGACATCCTGTAGGAATGTCATATCTTCATTGACATCCCAAATGCCATCTCCCTATTAGCACACCCAAAAGAAGGGCCAAGTTTTCATCAATCTCACCAACATCCTTGTCAGCCTTGTTTTCAGTCAGAGATCCATTGAGGGGAAAAAAAATATAAATATGTAGCAGCAATGAAAATCCAATAATTAGCCATAGTAATCAACATAGTCTCTCATTTGCCATTTACAAAGTACTTTTAAGATAAAAACAAACATTATTTATTGGCAATGTTTTAGAATCCAATTAGATTCAAAAAGATATTACCTCCAAAAAGTCAGGAAAATATTAGTAAGAAAAATAATTCCTCATTGTCCAGCAGTTGAGAATCTGCTTTCCAAGGTGGGACTCAGGTTCAAATACTGGTTGGGGAATGAAGATCCCACATGCTGTGGGACAGCAACTGGAAGCCCTGTGAACCTCAAGTAGAGAGGCCTTGTGCCATACAAAAGATCCTGAGTATGGTAATCTAGATCCAGTGTAGCTGAAAATAAATCAATGAATAAATATTAGAAAAGGAAAAATAATGGTTTAAGTAGAAGGATGTAAACATTCTTAGAAATTTAAAATATTATTGCAAGAAATAAGTTAATCAAATGGTAGAGCCATTTTGCAGAAAAAATAGTTTATATAAAGAAGACAAGGACCTTCACCATAAAAGTACTCTTGAAGTGCTACAGAGTAGGAAAAAAAAAAGAAAAACACACCAAAAACCCACAAAAACTAGCAGCTTTATTTGGATACTTCAATGATACTTCAAGAAGATATAAAAGCTCCCTTATAAATAAATAAAAAAAGCAGGTCATATAGAAACAAATCATAATAGTATGCATTTATTTTATTAGAATAAATGTATGTTAAAGGACATCAGAAAATGACTTCAAGTATGGGAAAATGTTTATCCTAGAATTATGTATTGTTCTAAGCTATCAATACAAATATTCTTGTTCATTACCAATAAAAGTGCAGATATTTTTCATATAGAAATAACACCCATTAAAAGAAAAATATGAGAGAAGAAATTATTGCTGCTATTATGTACGGGCTGGGCTGGGCTAACTCACTTTAGTCATGTCCGACTTTGCAATCCTATGGACTGTAGCTCTCCAGGCTCCTCTGTCCATGGGATTCTACAGGAAAGAATACTGGAGTGAGTTGCCATGCCCTCCTCCGGGAGATCATCCCAACCCAGGGACTGAACCCATATCTCTTACATCTCCTGTATTGCAGGAGGGTTCTTTACCACTAGCACCACCTAAGCTGCTATGATATCTTTGTTCTAATTGATCAGAAAAGTATGACAGACCTGTAGTAGGCTGAGAATAACCATATGGGTTGTAACAGAAGATTGGAATTCTCTTGGAAGAATACCATTAGAAAGAAAGCAATTATAAATACTAAAAACAAGCAAAAAAATTGATAGAAACACTGGTGAATTTTGAGGGTATATTGAAAGCTTATATTATAGTTTATTCATCTCAAAAATCAGGAATTGTAAAAGAACGCCATAATCTGAGTAGAAAGCAAATTAAAATGTTTTGTGCTTTTGAACAAATGCTGTAGTATCTAACTTTTCAGGGTTGGCTAACCTCTGCTGCAGTCCTGACACACACCTGATATCTCAGAGGTTTGCATATCATCAGAGTCTGTCCTGGGCTTCCCTGGTAGCTCAGCTGGTAAAGAATTCACCTGCAATGCAGGAGACCCTGGTTCGATTCCTGGGTCAGGAAGAACCCCTGGAGAAGGGAACAGCTACCCACTCCAGTGTTCTGACCTGGAAAATTCCATGGAGAGGAGCCTGGAAAGTTACAGTCCATGGGGTTGCAAAGAGTCAGACATGACTGAGCAACTTTCACTTTCACTGTCAGAGCCTGCCCTGGGCTCCAGGTCCAGAGCGTAGCAGCCTTTCATTTGGTGACTCAGGAATTCAGGTTGCTGACATCTCTTTATCACATCATCTGGAACACATGGGGTGCAGATCACTTCAACAGTAGAAAAATGTGCTAGAAGATCAAACAGCAGTGTTGGCCTATGGAAGACACCACTTCTGTTCACAGGTAGGATACGGTTCCATATTCCTGACTGTAAATGATCTGAAAAGTGAAGGAACCCTCAGTGAACTGTAAATGCTTCCATCACAGAGTGTGAAACATTAGAATCCACTTGACTTTGACACTAGAAAATTTCTTATCCAGATGTTACAGAGAATCTGGCTTTGGGTCTATAGGGAAGAAAATTACTCTCAGCATATTTATTGGATTTTCCATAGCCAGTACTGTTGAACCCATAAAAATTGAATGTTTCTTGTTTTTGCCCCTGTAGAAAATATAAACATAACTTATTTATAATTTCAAAAGAAAAATGTGATATAAAAGAGATTTTATGATATAAAATAAAACCATAGTTGTCAATATGGAAATTAGTAGGAGGAAGGTAAAGTAAATAGAAAAAAATCACTGTCTGTATCTTATACATCAGAGAATCAAGAAATACTGGCTAAATTACTGGAGCAAGAAATAAAGGTGGAAATCAGTTGCAAAATAACCAATTAAAAGCTAATGAATAGAGATGACATGGGATGTGTTTAAAAGTCTTAGCTTTTTTTCATAGTGAGGGGCAATAGATGTTATTTAAATTGATTAAGAGAAACATAAACATAATATTTTATAATATCATGATAATAAGCTACAGAAGAATTCAAAATAATTTAAAATGAAGACATTTAAAAATAATTTTATAGCAAGTAAAACTTGCTATAAAATGCAGAGGAGTGGGTTTGAATTGTGACTGCTTCTACATTATTAAATTGAAACAAGATGACATATAGGAGTTCTGTTATTGCAGATGGATTTCTGAGGTCCCAAAGCTGAAGGTTCCCTGATAACTCAGTTGGTAAAGAATCCGCCTTCAATGCAGGAGACCCCAGTTCAATTCCTGGGTTGGGACGATCCCCTGGAGAAGGGATCAACTGCCCACTCCTGTATTCTTGGGCTTTCCTTGTGACTCAGCTGATGATGAATCCGACTGCAATGAGGGAGAACTGGTTCAATCCCTGGGTTGGGAAGATCCCCTGGAGAAGGGAAAGGCTACCCAGTCCAGTGTTCTGGCCTGGAGAATCCCATGGACTGTAGAGTCCATGGTGTTGCAAAGACTCGGACATGACTGAGCAACTTCCACGTCACAAAGCTAAAGACAGTGAGTTGATAAGGGCCCGTTCATTTTTATGAAAATTATTAGTGATCCATAGCATCCAGAGAATAATTATCTAATTCTTAGCCCATTACCCACTTTTTGGTTAGAAGAAAAAAAAAATAGCATAGGAAGTTAAGAAGTTCGGGTTCAAATATTCTCCAGCACTGTCAATTCCCTAATAAATAACTTCCTTTTCCCAAAAGGTAAGTAGATCTGTTTCTCTTCATTCTCAAGACAAGTGAGGGAAGACTTCAAGAGAATAACTCAAAAAGATTGGATTTCTCTGTCCAGGGGACTGGTTTCTTGGCTCTGCCTGGATGCTGCCAGAGCTGGGAGTTCCATAAATCATCATAAGCTGCTATTTTCCCAAGTCACTGAGAGAGGTTTCAGAATGCCATCTGCCTTATGGAGCTGGGAAGATATTTGTAAGTGATTCTCAGTAGCAAACGTTAAAGATAGGAAGCTGGCTGGAGCTCACAGGGATAATGGGTTAAAAGAGAAGTCAGAGAAAGGCTGAACCTTTCTTCTAGAATTTCTTTGGTTTTAGAGTGACCTCAATGGACACCACAGAGGGAAGCCACACCAAATCATCTGAAAAGGACACAGCAGAAGGGCTGCCTGATGCAGCGAGGCATCCCTAGAAGAGAAGGTTTTGCAGATTTGTATCATTGAAGGACTTAAGGGAAATCACACTAGTTTGTCCACTTGAGGGAATAGTGTAATTAATCACCCCACCTGGAAAGTCTCTGAGGCACTCATAATCACCCTGTAAGAGGAAGAGGCAGCATTGGTCTGTGTTACACAGTGAGAATCCCTCCAGCCTACAGCATCATCTGTCAAATGAGATCTTGTTCTTTTCCTTTTATCTCTCTCCATCATGTCTCTGGGGGAACCAGAAGCAGCTTAAATGACAGAGAGCTAGAATTGGAAGAACAAGACAAAAGGACAGGTCTTATAATAGTCATTATGAGCACAAGCTAAGGAGCCTGGGTCAGGACAAAGCAGAGGGGTGAGTATGAAAATTTGAGATGTGGATGTGAGATAAAAGTTTGATTTAGATTAAATTGGGTATTTCTTAACATCAGAACAAGATTTAAAATTCTTCGATGGGATCAGCTTCCTTTTCATACTTCCTGCCAAAGAGGAAAGCTCATATAAACAATGGATAATATACACTGTCATGTTCATTTCCTATCAAATAGGTTTATTTAGGATTTTATGTTTCTCTAGGATTTTAGCTTTCCTTTGAAGATGAAGCAGTTTCTACAACTTTGAAAGTCTGGGAACTTGCATTTTGAGTTTGCACTAAATTGTTTTGACTTTCATATGTTATTTTTGAGCCGTCTGATCTCAAAGATATTACATATTCTCTAGATGTTTTAAGGGCGTTTTTGTACATTGCGTTATGCATAGTATTCCAATTTGCCATTCATTATTTTATTTATAGTATTATTTTAACTAGCCAACTTCCAAGCATCATTACTTACCAGAGTTGGAATAATAGAACTGTCAAGGTCATATCTGTGTGTGTGTGTGTGTATTTGTGCCTAAGTTTGAAAATAACTCATATGTTGGAAGAGGCTTACCAAATTCAATTATCCACTGACTGTATTAATAAAAACTGTACAATCACAATTTCAACGTAAATCTTTAGCTGTCACAGTTGTATCTTTGGTTGCTATAACTTAGCAGAATAGGTATGTCCTCAAATCTACTTTTATCCATCCAGTCAACACAGACTGAACTCATCAACAGGTACACAAGATACAGGCAACCCAAGAGATACAGGTATTTCCTTCAGATAGATACAACCTAGGGGAGCTAGAGGTAGTAAACGATACTACTACCTGGCTGACTAAAGAGTTTATCCAGTTTTTTAGGTAAAACTAAAAGACACATTTTGCATTTTCACCAAGAACTTCACTGAATGAAGTTATTCATCATTTTGTTCCACTACCTTCTGCCATTTTTCAGGCAATTTCATAATTTTTTCTTCCCAAAACTTTTTATATTTTTGAGCAGACAACTCTTCTAGGTGTCTTTTATAGTCTTCCAGAGAAAGGAAATTTTTTCCATGAAGAGAATTTTGTAAAGACCAAGATAAATGGATATCTGAAGGTGCAATATCTGGTGAATAAGGTGAATGAATCAGAAGTTTCCAGTCATGCTGGAACAATTTTTGCCTGTGATCTTGGATTATCCTGATGGAATATTATGCATTTTCTTTAGATTAATTCCTAAAACTTCCCAGCTTTCAGCTGGTCTAATTGGGAGCAGTCCTTCTTGAAATTAATGTTTGGTTTCCTAGAAAAGGTTCATAAAAGAGGACTCTTTTTCAATCCCACCATATACACACCATCACCTTCTTTGGATGAAGACCAGGCTTTGTTATGGTTGGTGCTGGTTCATTTCACTTGCCCCATAATCTCTTCCATCTGCATTGTTGTACTGTATCCACTTTTCATTGCCTGTCAAAGTTTATTTTAAAAATGAAATGTTTAATTACATTTAAGTAGACAATCACGTGTGGAAATGTCATCAAGAAGGTTTTTTTCTTCACTTAAGTTTAACCCAAATATAATAGTGATTAACATAGCCAAGCTGGTGCAAATAATTTTCAGTGTTTGATTTGGATATTTTAGGCATGTTAGCTATCATGGTACAGTGTTGATTGTTCTCAAGTCATTTCTCATTTTGATCACTATCAACTTCAACTGGTATACCTGACCAAGGAGCATTGTCCAGAGAGAAATTTTCAGCATGAAATTCCACAAACTACTTTTGACACACATAATCAGTCACAGCACCTTCTCTACACTGCACAGATTTCTTTTTTTTTTTTTGCATTTCATTTGTGTTTTCACCTTTCTTGAAATAATAAAGCATAATATGCCCAAAATGTTGCTTTTTCCTTCCACCTTCAATATTAAAATGGTTACATTAAAAATTCATCAATTTTGATACTTTTTTTAATGCATACTGATATGACAGTTATCACAATACTATATAACAAAATTATTTAGAATGAAATTAAATACAACTAAGTGCTACTAGAGCCATCTTAAGAAAAAAAAATGAACAGAACTTTTTGACAACCTGATAAATTATAGTAATTGGAAACATTTTTAAAGCAATACAAAGGAAAAGGACTGACTTAAACAGGAATAATCACAAGAAGAGGAGTGAAAGCATTGAAGTTTGGCATGAATGTATTCATTCTCTGTGTAGCTATTCTGAGATTAAAAAAAAAATGGATTTCATATTAGAGGAGTAGAGAAGTTAGATTTTCTAGTGAAATGAAAGCCTCTCAGTCACTTTCAGCTCTGTGTGACCCCTGGACTGTAGCCTGCCAACCTCCTCCATCCATGGAATTCTCCAGGCAAGAACAATGGAATGCATTGACATTCCCTTCTCCAGGGGATCTTCCCAAACCAGGGATGAAACCCAGGTCTCCAGCATTGCAGGCATTGCAGGCATTCTTTATCAGCTGAGCCACCAGGGAAGCCCAAAGATTTCATAACTCTCCACAAAAATTTAAATATGAAAACATCTTTCCCACCATGTCTTATACATAAACACCTTTGCATATCTAGTTGGAATAAACAATATTCAGAGAGATTATTTCTGCTTCAGAAAGACAATGACTCTGATTTTATCCAAGCTTTATTATTCTAGAAAATAAATCCCAAAGAAATGACTACATCATACTGAAGGCAGGACAAAAGTCTATATCAGAAATTGTGTGACTAGAGTCATCTTTGCTTCTGGACAACATAAGTATTAGTCGCTCAGTCGTGTCTGACTCTTGGCGACCCCATGGTCACCATAGTCCACAGGCTTCTCTGTCCATGGAATTCTTCAGGCAAAATTACTGCAGTGGGTTGCCAAGACCTTCTCCAGGGGATCTTCCCAACCTAGGGATTGAACCCTGGTCTCCTGTACTGAAGGCAGATTCTTTACCTGACATTCATTTATCTGACAAAATAAGCAATGTCCATTTTCAACAAACACACATTGATGCCTCAGAATAATCCAGATCTGAGTACACAAAATGTGAGTATGTTTCATCCTTAGTTTATTTATGCTCTATTTGGTTGAATTTACTGGCTAAAGTAAAATTGCATATATTCATTATTTACAACATTGTGGTAATTCTTCACAAGGAGTATTAAATTCCTGACCTAAAAATCATATCAAACCAATTAATAGAGCAAAGAATAAAAGAGGAATAGCTTTTAAATAAAAATCTTGCTCTAAGTACAAAGGAGTATTTATAGAGCATTTAAAATTAAGAATTTTTTTTCAATTATCTTGTTCTTGGCAGGTAAATCAGTGAACCAATTACCTATGATAACAGAAGCCTCCTCCACTATTTATTGTTTACATTTACAAGATTTGATCATGTAGATGTCAGTAAACACCTTCTGCATTCTTTGTTGAACTTGAAATTTTGTTTGCACATGTTTATGAAAACCTTCATGTACTTCTTACTGAGTTTATATTTTCAAAGTCCAGATAAGGAATAAAGAATCATTCCACATGTTTGAGAGAAGCATGTTTCTCTCAATCCATTGGAAAGTTTAAGTAACATGAGTAATTTTTCCACATGTTGACTTTTAATTTTCATTTGTAATTTTTTTTTTTTTAGTTTTTGAATTGTTATGTGGTCTCTAATGGAATATCTTTTCTCTTGTCTAATCATACTATTTAATAGTTTATTATATATCAGTGTAACAATAAGTGTAAAGGATACATAATTAAGTAAATGAAAACTTGGATTTATTATAATAATTTCAGCCATGAGTATGAGGTAACTTTTCATCTTCATTTCAGCAAAGTGTAAATTGTTATCTAAAAATCATAAGTACTTTCATCTCAGTAGAACTGATTCAAATGAATTAGCCTCCAACTAATAAAAATAAATGAAAAAAAAAAAATAAAAGTCATAAGTAGAAACACACACACATATACCAAATTCTATTCATTTCCATCGCACTTTTTTAATGAAAAATTCAGAAATAAAGCAGCAGAATATTATCTGTTAAAATATAAAAACACATATATAGACATTTCCAATATTTCCATCCTGGTTTGAATTGATTTAAATTTTATAGTGAGAAAAACTCCCCCAATAATATACAGATTTCATGTTAAGTGTTTTAAAAAATAGCACATGCTCTATGAGAGCTTCCCTGCAGGATCAAACCATAAAGAATCTGTCTGCAATGCAGGAGACCTGGGTTGGGAAGATTCCCCTAGAGAAGGGAAGGCACCCCACTCCAGTATTCTTACCTGGAGAATCCTATGGACAGAAGAGCCTGGCGGGCTACAGTTCATGGGATTGCTGAGAGTTGGACACGACTGAGCAGCTAACAGTTTTACTCTTTTGGTCTGCTTTTGATTGTACTATGCTGAATTGTATTAATAATGTTCAATGATGCTCATAAGCATAAACAAATCGTTGGTAGTGTTGACCAGAATTGGCATACAAGGAGGCTGTCTCTGACAGCCCCTACCTACAAATATATTTGTACTATGGCTTCCCAGGCGGTGCCAGTGGTAAAGAAACTCTCCTGTCAACGCAGGAGATGTAAGAGAGGCGGATTTAATCCCCAGATCCTGCAGATCCCCTGGAGGAGGACATGGCGACCCACTCTAGTATTCTTGCCCGGAGAATCCCATGGACAGAGGAGCCTGACGGGATACAGTCCATGGGGTCACAAACAGTGGAGACGACTTAAGTTAGCACGTGTGCATGACCAATATACCTGTTATAGAAAAACGGATGCCAAATCCGTCATTGGGATGGATCGAACCTCCTAACTTGCCTCATTTTATTCTGTGCTTTACCGTCCGTTTGTGTTATTCCCTAAAACCATGAAGGATATAGATCTTATTAACTATGTCCCTCGCCCGTCATGCACCGCACCTTCGTGGGGAACCTGGTGCTAACCATTCGCAGACGACCTGCTTCTGGCTCGGGTTTCCTAGGTAGCAGAGCAGCTCCCTGGCTGCGACCTACTGCAAGGCGTCCTGGCACGCAAGGGTTCATCGCTCCCGCCGGCGGCTGGGCATCGCTCTGTGGCTCCACCGGTTCGCGGGCGGTGTCCTGTCCACCGGTTCGCGGGCGGTGTCCTCGGCCCCAGGAGGGGACGCCCCTCGCCGCGCCTCCAGGCCTCAGGGCACCGCGCCCTCCTCTGATGCCCCACCGTGGGCCTCACGGGCCCCTTGCGATCTTTCTCCAAAAAAAAAAAAAAAAAAAAGAGAGAGAGAGAGAGAGAAAGAGGAGGAAGGGGGAAAGAAGTCTAAGAAGCAGTAGCTTAAAATCAGTGGAGTAATACCAAATATTAACGATATTTTGGAAAATAAAATAATTGCGCAGAGTAACAAATATGAAAGAAAAGTGAAAGTGAAGTCGCTCAGTTGTGTCTGACTCTTTGAGACCCTGTGGACTGTAGCCTACCAGGCTCCTCTGCCCATTGGATTTTCCAGACAAGAGTACTGGAGTGGGTTGTCATTGCCTTCTCCAGGAGATCTTCCCAACCCAGGGATTGAACCTGGGTCTCCCACATTGTAGGCAGACGTTTTACCATCTAAGTCGGCATGGAAGTCCCAACTAACAAATATAAAACCACTCAAAACAAAATAAAATCACTTGATTCCAGGGCGCTTGATATTAGAGACTTCTGCCTACCTTCAAGCACAGAGTTAGCCTTGAGTTCAATGAAAACTGAAAATTACTACAATGATAAAGAGTATGCAGAACTACTCAGTTTCTATATTGTCATATATGTATTTTTTTGTACACATGTGTCACTAAGCAGTTAAGTAAGAAATTGCATGCAGCATACTCTATATAATAATATTATGTTCAGTAATATTTCCTAGCATTCTATCTGCAAATCTCAATAATGCTAAATATGCATCAATTCTATGAATGAATTTGTTTAAATTGACAAAGAAAAGTTATCCATTTCTCTTCTAATGATGTACACTCTTTATCTACTTGTCTTCATCTACTTATTTTGTGATTACAAAGCTTAAGTTATCAAATTTTATTCAAGCAGTCAGTATCCAGCATATTTACCTACCTCATTCTTCTGCACTTTATTTTGCCAATTTTAAAATCATATATGTACCTTTATCTCAATTGATTGTACATCTTCATTTTTCTTTCCTAAATTGTATCACAGTAAACTCCATGACTTGAGATGACTTTGAAGTATTCGAATAAAATTGGAAGTAATAATAAATTGTCTTTTTATGGTGGTAAGATGGAAATTGACACAATGATAATGTAGTCTAAAAATTATAAATGGTAAGTGAAATGCAGCATAATTTATTATCACAGGCAATACATTTATATTAAGTATATATACATATACATAAATAAAGTGCAATCATAAGGAACACTTTCAAAGTTTGACAAAATAAGGTTAAGCTTTTAAACAACAGGTGTGAATAGCTGTTATTTAAAAAAATCCAAACTAAGGGATCTATAATTTTAGGTGAGCATAGAAGAAATGACTAATGGCTAGCTATCAAATAAAAGCAAATTAGACTGCTTCACTGCAAAGGTAACACATTTTTATAATATTGTATAATTATTTCATAATGTAAAATGATGTACTCTAAACTTTTAGAAGTGTAAACTGATAATTTTACTAAATTTACTAAATAAATTTTAATTTATTTTAAAATAAATAATAATTTTGGGAAGCAATTATAAATTTGTATATATACTTTGTAAATTTTCAACTAAGTATAGTCTCACAAAAAGTTGCACGTTTTTTATAAAAACATTTTGTGGCTTTGGCATGCCTTTATGCTTTGACTCAGTAATTTCACTGTGTCAATATTTCCTTTTATGAAATAGAATAGTCAGCAGATACCCTAAATAAGCAAATGGTAGTATGATTTAAAACAATTGAAATTTGGAACACAAAGATATATGATAAAATTTATTTTGCATTAATCCAATAAATAGTTTTTAGAACTACTCTGAAGACTACAGGAGAGGGATGGGATGGGGAGGGAGGCAGGAGGGGGGATCGGGATGGGGAACACATGTAAATCCATGGCTGATTCATGTCAATGTATGGCAAAAACCACTACAATATTGTTAAGTAATTAGCCCCCAGCTAATAAAAATAAACAAAAAAACAGAAAAATTCTCATAATATTTTAAGTATAATCTTTTCACTAAAATGGCAATGTTATTATAATGAGCTATTTAAATATCCATAAACAGGTATGAATAAAGAAGAAAGGCAAAATTATTGACTTTTTTTAAATTTTTGCTTTCCTTTTCTCTATAATATTGTACTGCAAATGTAAGAGAGAAATTTTTTTGAGTGCTTGTATTTGACTAAGAGCTGTATTTATGTTATTTTATTAATGAACAACTCAGGATACATATTAAAATTATAATTAAGAATGATATATCTACAATAACATACAAAACAGAAAATAAATTTATTTTTCAACAAATAAGTTTGTTGAAAATTTAGATGAGAGGAAATATTTCCTGTGATTTGCTATTATTTTCCAGCAAAATTGGGAGATTTACTATTTTTCTGAAGATCAAATTTCCAGTTACATGGCTGAAAAGATCTGTAAATCAAATCATATCTAATTTCAAAGCCTTCTCTTTTCCAACCAAAGGAAATTAGAAATAAATGTTTAATAGATACTAAAAGCTTTTCTGGAGGGAACCCATTCAGGGCCTGCCAACATGTATCTATATCTGGAACATCCACATATCAAATGAGTTTTCTCTGCTTGCACATATGCACACACACACACGTGCACACACACACACACACATTCCATGTACCTTTCTGCAAACTTATATAAATATCTTAAAAGCAAATCAGGAGAGAACATGCCAACTGTGGTTAGCCTCATGTCACTTTAAAATGGTTTGATCCAAATTTATTTTATTCACTTCGAATCATACATGCCTAAACTTCTTTCTATTTAGAAGTATTTTAATACTCCAATTATATTTCTAATAGCATGATATAATTTAAAAAAGATTGTTACTCCTTAACTGATGTATCTTCTTTAAGGCCCTTAATCCATTTAAGTTGTAAAAATCATTCTGTCCACCTGTGGTTTGTGTGAGTGTGTGTGTTTCTTTTCTTGTCTTTCTTTTTTTTTTTTTTTCTTTTTGAAAAGGAAACAATGCTTACTCAATCTCTAAAAGAAAGCTACTCAAGAAATGCACAGAAAATGAAGTGATAAATTGGTGCCATGTGTATATCTGAATCACTTTGCTGTATACCAGAAGCTGGAACAACAGTAATTCAATACATACATATGCACATAAATACAAAAATAAAATTAATCATTAATTTTATATCTTTGATGAAGTATCTTGAGGCAAGGAGGAAGGAGATAATACAGTACAACATACAGCAAACTTCCTAAAAACAGTATTTTGTTTTTCTCTAAATTCTCACATAGTAAGAAGAGTGTTGATACTGGTAGGTTTTTCTCTCAGGCTAACTTAGTCTTCCTTATTTTTCACCTATTTTGGTTCCTTTAAGAGCTCTGTGCTTTTTATACTTTTAAAAATGTAACTTACTATAGTATGTCTGTGTTAATAATTTTACTACTCACCTATTACCATGAGCAGCACCTCAAAGGTTTAAATAACCAGAAGGCAAATAAAAACAAAAAATACTCAGAAAGATCTTAGTGTAAACAATGCAAAACAAAACCAAAAGTAAACAACTTTTCATTTTTCCCAAGTTACAGAATGAATAAATGTTGTTATACATGTTATTTTTTGAATTCCAGGTCCCATGTTTAGGGTTTCTTATGAGCTCATTAAAAACTCTGGAATATTTTTCTTTTCTCTAACATTTGGCCCAGGGAAGATTTTATTGTTTTGTCTATGGTGTTTTTTGTTTGTTTCTTTGTCAGTGGTGTTCTTTACAAAGGAAGAAATCAGATTAGTTTTGGAATTGATTTTGTTTTCGTAAAGTTACATTTTAGAAACAACTATTGATCATTGCTTTTCAGTAGAGTAAATTGGGTTTACATACAGTTTCTCATGTTAATCCATTAGAGACATGTTTCTTCCTAAACTGGTTTTGAATTAGACTATTGGTTTCCACAATGTAAATGTAACTACATTTTGAAAATTTCAACCATCTAGCAATTCACTCTCAAATTTTATGGCCAGTTTATTTGAAATGTGGAGTTCAGACCACAGCATGTGACTGGATATAATAATTTCCACACATATATTTCTCCCTGCCTCTTGACCACCAGCACTGCCATTCCTGCAAAATGTTAGAATGGAAGACAAAAGGACTCTTCCTTCTGGAAGGCAGATGCTACACAAATGGTCAAAGGGCCTGGAGATATCTTCTGATGTGGAATAAGCTCACATAGAAGGACTTTATAGGAACTATTGCAATACATGAAACTCTTGGTGTATTAGAGTCTTTTGCTTCAATGGAACCACATTCTCCCAAATGTCCTTGATTTAATAGTTCTAGGTTAGAGTTACTGACCTCAAAAGAAATTTGTGTGAAGTTTGGAAGGCAGAAGAAGAGTATGGTTATTATCCAATGAAGGTCAACAATGTGACCCGTGCTTACAGGATGCCAGGAGAATTTCACAGATGCTGTTTCTGATGTGCCAGCCTGCCTGGTTGGGCAAGCTCACTCCCATCACCTTCTCTAAGGCCTAACAGATTGCATGTTCAGCTGTGTGATCAAGGTCAGCAGCTTTTTCTGCAAATCACCTGTTCCTATCAACATTGGAGGCAGTGAGAAATAAATGTGGGTTGGTGTCTTCGCCAGTTCCACTGCATCCCTTTTCTCCCTGGATCACCTCCAGATTTTCTTCTCAACTGAAGCTGAGATGGGCTGGGATCTGGAGGCTGGGACCCTATGCTGCAATGCTTGCACCTTAACAAATATCTCCTTGGGCAACAAAATGTAAAGAAACTATAAGGGACTGACTAAAAAACATGCACAAGTGGCACAAATTACGGATAACAATGTACAAAAAGACCAAAATCCCAACTGCCGCTTCCAAAAAAAACAGAGAGCAAAAGCAATATTTTGGGAGCAAAAAAGGGATATTGCACATCTGCCCTACACTCAGTACCACCAAAGGGCAAACCACCTAAGCCAACACTTCAGCCTCATTCCTGGACACACCTACCCTCACACCATATGAGGAACCAGATTGTCCCTCCCACCTCAGGGAGCAGGCGAGCAAGAGAGTTACCTGTTCTCTCTCACCCCGGCTGCAGCAGAGGTTCTAATAAAATCTTGTCTGAATTTCTTATCTGGCTTCTTATCAATTGCTATAGATTCAGGAGGCCAAGAGCCCTAGGTGGTAGCAGCTTTGCTGGCTTACAGCAATTTCAGAAGCAGCAACCTTCCATAAAATCCTTTACAACTCCTCGATTGTGCAAGGTGTAATCTCTAAAGCATATCCTTGTGCCTGTCACCAATGGTGGTTCAGCATTCCTGATGAAACTCTGACTCTGTGCTTGAATGAGGCATGTACTAGTCACGCTGGAACTAGCTAGGCATGCTGGGCACTGTGTAACTTTCATTCTCTCCGAGATGACTGCAACTTTTAAAACATAGAATAAGATCATAATAACTTAAGTAAGTTAGTAAAATCACTGGATTCATATCTAAAGTCAACAAGGGTAGAGAAAGCTAATAGCCTGTAATTAAATAATAAGAAGCTCTGACTGGTGGTGTCAGCTGGCGACATGAAGAGTATATGCAAATAGCAGTCAATAAGCAAACATGAAGATGAATTTGAAATGCCTATAGGTGCTTGTGTTAGTTCTCTATTGGTGTCATAACAAACCAGGACAGCTCTAAGGGTGTCTGAAGGCTTAAGGGGGAAATCAGTGCCTCTGCATTTCTGAACTTATGGAGGACACCAGCTTCCTTGGCTATGCATCCCTCTTTATCGTCTTCAAAACTTGTAATTTTGCATCTTCCTCTGACCTCAGCCCATCTGAGTTATCCAGGACAATCTTCCCACATCAGGGTCTTTAACTTTAGTCACATCTGCAGTTCTTTTCCATGTGAGTTAATAAGCTCTCAGCTTCTAAGAATTAAGACTGTACATCTCTGGGGGCATTATTTTGCCTATCATAGTGTTTGAAACTGTCACAGAAATTAATTATGATTTGAAAATTCTAGGAAAAAGCTAGACTTCCTATCTTCTGAGGATGATTTATGGTTTGGCAAAGTTCTAGCTTGAATCTTAGCAATAATATGATTTTATACATGAAACTGAAAGATGAAATTTAACAACAGTTTTTGGGGTTTTGCTTCAGGTATGCTTCCTTGAAGTGATGGCTGCACAGCGCAGGAGTGGCTGAGAGGAGATACCCCACATCCAACGTGAGGAGCGGTGGCCAAGAGGAGCTACCCCACGTCCAAGGTGAGGGAAACCTAAGTAAGATGGTAGGTGTTGTGAGAGGGCGTCAGAAGGCAGACAGACTGAAACCACAATCACAGACAACTATCCAATCTGATCACATGGACCACAGCCTTCTCTAACTCAATGAAACTACGCCATGCCGTGCGGGGCCACCCAAGACAGACCCGTCATGGTGGAGAGGTATGACAGAATGCAGTCCACTGGAGAAAGGAATGGCAAACCACTTCAGTGTTCTTGCCTTGAGAACCCCATGACCAGCATGAAAAGGCAAAAAAAAAAATAGGACACGGAAAGATGAACTCCCCAGGTTGGTAGGTGCCCAATATGCTATTGGAGATCAGTGGAGAAATAACTCCAGAAAGAATGAAGAGATGGAGACAAAGCAAAAATGACACTCTGTTGTGAAATGACTGGTAATAGAAGCAAGGTCCGGTGCTGTAAAGAGCAATATTTCATAGGGACATGGAATGTTAGGTCCATTATTCAAGGCAAATTGGAAGTGATCAAACAGGAGATGGCAAGAATGAACATCGACATTCTAGAATCAGCGAACTAAAATGGACTGGAATGGGTGAATTTAACTCAGATGACCATTACATCTACTACTGTGGGCAGGAATACATTAGAAGAAATGGAGTACTCATCATAGTCAACAAAAGAGTCCAAAATGCAGTACTTGGATGCAATCTCAAAAACGACAGAATGATCTCTGTTCGTATCCAAGGCAAACCATTCAATATCACGGTAATCCAAGCCTATGCCCTGACCAGTAACACTGAAGAAGCTGAAGTTGAATGGTTTTATGAAGACCTACAAGACCTTTTAGAACTAGCACCAAAAAAAGGTTGTCCTTTTCATTATAGGGGATCAACATGAAAAAGTAGGGAATCAAGAAACCTGGAGTAACAGGCAAATTTGGCCTTGGAGTACAGAATGAAGCAGGGTAAAGGATAATATGGTTTTGTCAAGAGAACACACTGGTCATAGCAAACACCCTCTTCCAACAACACAAGAGAAGATTCTACACATGGACATCACCAGATGGTCAACCCTGAAATCAGATTGATTATATTTTTGCACCTAGAGATGGAGAAGCTCTATATAGTTAGCAAAAGCAAGACTGGGAGCTGACTGTGGTTCATATCTTGAACTCCTTATTGCCAAATTCAGACTTAAATTGAAGAACGTGGGAAAACCAGCAGACCATTCAGGTATGACCTAAATCAAATCCCTTATGATTATACAGTCTATGAGAAATAGATTTAAGGGACTAAATCTGATAAACAGAGTGCCTGATGAACTATGTATGGATGGAGGTTCATGACATTGTACAGGAGACAGGATCAAGACCATCCCTAAGAAAAAGAAATGCAAAAAAGCAAAATGGTTATCTGAGGAGGCCTCACAAATAGCTGTGAAAAGAAGAGAAGTGAAAAGCAAAGAAGAAAAGGAAAAATATACCCATTTAAATGCAAAGTTCCAAAGAATAGCCAGGAGAGATAAGAAAGCCTTCCTCAGCGATCAATGCAAAGAACTAGAGGAAAACAATAGAATGGGAAATAATAGAGATCTCTTCAAGAAGATTAGAGATACCAAGGAAACATTTCATCCGATGGGCTGAATAAAGGAGAAAAATGGTATGGACCTGGCAGAAGCAGAAGACATTAAGAAGAGGTGGCGAGAATACACAAAAGAACTGTATAGAAAAGATCTTCATGACCCAGATAATCATGATGGTGTAATCATTCACCTAGAGCCACACATTCTGGAATGTGAAGTCAACTGGGCCTTACGAATCATCACTATGAACAAACCGAGAGGAGGTGGTGGAATTCTAGTTGAGCTATTTCAAATCCTAAAAGATGATGCTGTGAAAGTGCTGCATTCACTATGTCACTAAATTTGGAAAACTCAGCAGTGGCCACAGGACTAGAAAACATCAGTTTTCATCCCAGTCCCAAAGAAAGGCAATGCCAAAGAATGCTCAAACTACTGCACAGTTGCACTCATCTCACAGGCTGGTAAAGTAATGCTAAAAATACTCCAAGCCAGGCTTAAGGAATATGTGAACCATGAAATTCCAGATGTTCAAGCTGGTTTTAGAAAAGGCAGAGGAATCAGAGATCAAATTGCCAACATCTGCTGGATAATCAAAAAAGCAAGAGAGTTCCAGAAAAACATCTGTTTCTGCTATCTTGACTACACCAAAGCCCTTTGACTGTGTAGATCACAATAAACTGTGGAAAATTCTGAAAGAGATAGAAATACCAGACCACCTGACCTGCCTCTTGAGAAACCTGTATGCAGGTTAGGAAGCAACAGTTAGAACTGGACATGGAACAACAGACTGGTTCTAAATAGGAAAAGGAGTAAGTCAAGGCTGTATATTGTCACCCTGCTTATTTAACTTCTATGCAGAGTACATCATGAGGAACGCTGGGCTGGAAGAAGCACAAGCTGGAATCAAGATTGCCAGGAGAAATATCAATAACCTCAGCTATGCAGATGACACCACCCTTATGGCAGATAGTGAAGAAGAACTAAAGAAATTCTTGATGAAAGTGAAAAAGGAGAGTGAAAAAGTTGGCTTAAAACTCAACATTCAGAAAACTAAGATCATGGCATCTGGTCACATCACTTAATGGCAAATAGATGGGGAAACAGTGGAAACAGTGGCTGACTTTATTTTTCTGGGCTCCAAAATCACTTCTGATGGTGATTGCAGCCATGAAATTAAAAGACACTTGATCCTTGGAAGGAAAGTTATGACCAACATAGACAGCATATTAAAAAGCAGAGACATTGCTTTGTCAACAAAATTCCATCTAGTCAAGGCTATGGTTTTTCCAGTGGTCATGTATGGATGCGAGAGTTAAACTATAAAGAAAGCTGAGCGTCAAAGAATTGATGCTTTTGAACTGTGATGTTGGAGAAAACTCTTGAGAGTCCCTTGGACTACAAGGAGATCTAACCAATTTATCCTAAAGGAGATCAGTCCTGAGTGTTTATTGGCAGGACTGATGTTGAAGCTGAAACTTCAAAACTTTGGCCACCTGATGCAAAGAGCTGACTCATTGAAAAGACCCTGATGCTGGGAAAGTTTGAGGGCAGGAGGAGAAGGGGATGACAGAGGATGAAATGGTTGGATGGCATCACTGACTCGATGGACATGGGTTTGGGTGTATTCTGGGAGTTGGTGATGGACAGGGAGGCCTGGCATGCTGCGGTTCATGGGGTTGCAAAGACTCAGACATGACTGAGCAACTCAACTGAACTGAACTGTATCTTTGTATATATCTCAATTATTTCTACTTTTGTATACCTAGTCAATGGAAAGCTTCTTATTTTTTATTCTAAAGTCTAGAAAATCTATAGTTTTTTTTCTTTTAAACTTCTCAAGTGTTAGTTGTAACAAGATGATGTATTTATAATCAGTAGTTATCAGTCACAGTCTTTGGACAAACATAGTTTATTACCTTAACAGAATATACTCATTCTTCCACCATGGAAAATTTAGCATTTACATAATTTCAAACTCAACCATTTTTAGTTTACAACTCTCAAAACTAGTATATTTCCCTCTTTAGTAAACAAATAAGCTCCATGATATAATTTCAAAGTGAAGAAATATATAATAAACATGATTCTAATTTAAATGTTAAGGTCACAATTAAATACTGTGATACTCAAAATTTCACTACAAAGCTTGAGATTCAAACTAATATTTTATGAAAATCTAACACAATTCATTTGAAGCCTGTAATGTTTCTCTATATACAATCATCTCGCTTACTTTTACTGGAGTAGGTATTAAATGCAACACTGTATATACGAGATTTTTTATTTGAATACATTTTTTCAAAGCCTGTCTGCTAGTGACCCTGAATTTATACTTTATGTATTTCCTGACCCATTAGCCACTCTTAACTTTTCTAAGCTGAAGCTGTTATATGCTGTTGGCCTCTATTTCCTGCACCCGCATATTGATAGCCTGTTACTTCTTTACCCTAATATTTCTCCTCATCTCCCACATACTAATTGGCTGTCCCAGGGTTCTGTAACCATCCTTCAAAATGTACTTCCTAGTAGATTAATGTTTGCTTAATCTTAACAACCTTAATCAAAATATTTTAAATATTCTATTGGAACTTGAATGAGAAGCTTGCTATTCTTCCTTTCTAAGAGATGCACAATGACTTTCTATTACATTGCTAAAAAAGAGGTCTGAATACACTTTATAATACTCAAAGTCTATGAAGTTTTTAAGTTAATATTTGATTAAATTATTTGAATAAATTGTCAAGCATTAAATTATCTTAAATTTTACAGAAATGTAAAATTTTTATGTAAAATTTGTGTAAAAAGAAAAGAAAATATACATCGATAAGTTGTATTGCAGTAATTTATTTTATTTAACATTGCCACACCAATACTGTCTTGATTGTTGGGCAAAAATGGTCCTTCTTGAAATGTCCTGATTTATTTATTGTTCACTGTGATACTATAGTCAGATTACCTTGGTTAATATAAAAGGAAAAATTAAGTTTCTTTTGGCTTCCTTTGGCCTTATTATTTTACTTTATACAACTGTCAAAATATTGTTTTCCAAAGTTCAAAATATAGCATATAAATACAGAATGAACATGTGTCAGAATAGACCAGCCAATAACAAGGAACATCAAAAGGGCTTCAGAAAAAGAGGTTTCATAATACAAATGTTGCAAATTATGCTCCGTAAATCAAATCCAGCCACTTACTAGTTTCTTTTAAGTTAAGATTATTGGAGCACAGATACATTAATGGTGTATTAGTTCCATCTGCCTACAATAACTACAATGATAGAATATCTGAGAGAGAGACATGACCTACAAACAGAAAGTATTTATTTTCTGAACATGCACAAGAAATGCTTTTTGACCCTGAAATCATATTTCATAAAGTCACTTACAAAATAAAAGAACAAAAGAATATGACTCCAGGTGACATAGAAAACTGGTTCCTCCCTTATGAGATGACACGTGTAACCTTTGTGGTTGTCTTGTCTATTGGACTGCAGTCTACAAGTTAACATTTAACATCATACTACCTCACCAAATAACAAATTGCAACATGAAACACCATCCCTTCTCCTGTATCATTAAACAGTTCCTCAGATGCACCTTAAGCATGTCCTCAGTATGCCATTGAAATAATATTCTGTATTATCTTTTGATTTCCAAGTGTGAGATAACTTTCCTTAATATCAGTTCAGTTCAGTTCAGTTCAGTTGCTCAGTCGTGTCTGACTCTTTGCGACCCCATGAACCGCAGCACGCCGGCTTCCCTGTCCATCACCAACTCCCAGAGTTGACTCAAACTCATGCCCATGGAGTCGGTGATGCCATCCAGCCATCTCATCCTCTGTCTCCCGCTTCTCCTCCTGCCCCCAATCCCTCCCAGCATCACGGTCTTTTCCAACGAGTCAACTCTTCGCATGAGGTGACCAAAGTATTGGAGTTTCAGCTTCAGCATCAGTCCTTCCAAAGAACACCCAGGACTGATCTCCTTTAGGATGGACTGGTTGGATCTCCTTGCAGTCCAAGGGACTCTCAAGAGTCTTCTCCAACACCACAGTTCAAAAGCATCAATTTTTCAGTGCTCAGCTTTCTTCACAGTCCAACTCTCACATCCATACATGACCACTGGAAAAACCATAGCCTTGACCAGATGGACCTTTGTTGGCAAAGTAATGTCTCTGCTTTTTAATATGCTATCTAGGTTGGTCATAACTTTCCTTCCAAGGAGTAAGCGTCTTTTAAATTCATGGCTGCAGTCACCATCAGCCCAAAAAAGTAAAGTCTGACACTGCTTCCACTGTCTCCCCATCTATTTCCCATGAGGTGATGGGACCAGATGCCATGATCTTAGTTTTCTGAATGTTGAGCTTTAAGCCAACTTTTTCACTCTCCTTTTTCACTTTCATCAAGAGGCTTTTTAGTTTCTCTTCACTTTCTGCCATAAGGGTGGTGTCATCTGCATAGCTGAGGTTATTGATATTTCTCCTGGCAATCCTGATTCCAGCTTGTGCTTCTTCCAGCCCAGCGTTTCTCATGATGTACTCTGCATATAATAATAATGCAGGGTGACAATATACAGCCTTGACGTATTCCTTTTCCTATTTGGAACCAGTCTGTTGTTCCATGTCCAGTTCTAACTGTTGCTTCTTAATATCAGTGAAGTAAAAAAAAAGAGAAAAGAAAAGAAAATCAATTCAAATTCAATCTTTTGGTTTCTTCTGTTATCTTCTTAGATAATCTCCTGGTATCTAAGCATACCTCTGTCCTAATTCATTATAATTGGTTATGAGGGCAGTTGCTAAGACACCTACAAAATGTGTAAAACAATGTCATAAAATTTTCCCTTTACAAGATTTGATTTTTCCATCCTTTAGACTATGATGTTACCTTTACACATTTGTCATTTATTTTATTCTACATAATATTATACAGTTATTTACTACACACAAGGGTCTATTTTGGGGCTACATTATAGTTTGTATTATAGCAGTAATCACTTCTGCTATATATAAAAGACTATATATATATATACTAAACAGTATATATATATATATGCATATATATAAAGTATATATACTATATTAAACTATATTGTTAATGCAATCTTAATTTTATAGGATAATTTTAATTTTTGTAAATAGTTACATATCACATTCAACTATTTATATTGTTAACAAGTAACATAGATTTCTCTAGTCTATGGCTTAGAATATCTTTAAAATCAGTGTTGCATTTATTTGGAAACCTTTAATATACTTCCAAAATGTTCTCCTATATCAATTGTAAGAGCATTTCACTGTTTTCTTGCTGCCTACTGAGCTGGACACATTCTAAAAGTATCCTTTTATTATATCTTCTAAAGTAACAGAATTGTGTTTGACCCCATTTGAATTGCTGAAGCAAATGCTACACTGGCAATTTGCTTTTTTCAATTTGTTATTTAGCTTTTTCTGTGACATGTTTATGGATTCAATTATCTATTGCTACCCATAATATTATTTTGCTGATATATCAGTCATTGTTACTACAAACTGTACTAACTTCAATAACATATGTAGGTAAAAAGACATTTGCTTTTATTAGAAAAAAAAAAAACACCTTTTTTTTTTTAATATGTCTTCATGGTATATATCCACATTTTAAACTATCAAAAGATGATTCCAAACACCATTAAATAAAGAATAAATATTGCATTTAGAATTCTAAGAATCTGTATAAGTATATTACATTGATCATCACATTTTATGTTCATAACAATTATATGGAAAGCTTTTCATCATGAAGATAATAGGAATCCACTTTTCAAAATATTAGGATTTGAAATTAAGAATGTGCCCAGGTGCAATCTGCATTGCACCAAGGGCTCTAGGGGAATATATTGGAGTTTTCCTGACCTCAAATTGATAAAAATGCTCTGAAATACCCTTTTGCACTGCTAGTATCTTTTAGAAAGTTTACAATACTGTATTAAAGAGCCTGACTGCAATGCAGGAGACCAGGGTTCAATCCCTGGGTTGAGAAGATCCCCTGGAGAAGTGAATGGCTACTCACTTCAGTTTTCTTGTCTGGAAAATTCCACGGATAGAGGAGCCTGGCTGGCTACCGTCCATGGGTTGCAAAATGTTGGACATGACTGAGCAACTTTCACTTTCGCTTTCATTTTTCATATACAGAATGCCTCTGTTGTTATATATATCTTTAATGTATAGAATTTATTTTTTTAATGGAAAGTTTTGTCATTTTATAGACTAGTCTATAAAAGTATTTTGAGGTAACCAGATAGATGATGCAGTGGATGTGTTAGTTGCTCAGTGGTGTACAACTCTTTGCAACTCTTTGCAACTCTGTACAACTCTTATGGACTAAAGCCCACCAGGTTCCTCTATCCATGCATTTCTCCAGGCAAGAATGCTGGAATGGGTTGCCATTTTTTTCTCCAGAAGATCTTCTCAACCCAGGGATTAAACCTGGGTCTCTTGCATGGCAGGCAGATTTTTGATCATCTATTATTCAGTGGCTTGTAAAAGAAAAGAATTACACCAGATTTCCTAAACAAAGTGAATACGCTCAAGAGAAATGAAGTGACATCTAAAGAACACTAAATGAAAAAAAAAAAAAAAAAGTTTAAACTGTCAAATTAGAGTTCTATACTCAAAAAAGGCTATCTCAGAAATGATGCTATATGAGTTTTCAGACAAACAGGCTCTGAGAGAATTCACTGGATGAAGATGTGAACTAAATGAAATATCAAAGTGAGTTCTGCCAATAGAAAACCATTGGCATCCAACAAACTTGGATTACACACAGAATGGACAGTGCTTAATTTTTCTTTTAAATAAAATAATCACTAGGTTTTTCTACCTATTTTAATTAATCTAATAATACTTGATATTGCAAAGAAAATATATAGTGAACATACATCTGAGGATTTGCAACTTATTTAAAAATAAAATGCATGACTGCTCTGAATTGAAAATGTACTCTTCTGCTTATAAGTTGAAAAATTTTGGACAAATATTTTACTTTCTAAGCTTCATTTCTGTGTCTAAAATGGAATTAAAAATAGTACCTTACATCATAGGATTGTTATCAGGATAAAATGAGCTAAGAAATATAAATATCTTAGAGTACCCTCTGATACACAGTAAGGTTAACTAGAATAATTATTAATAATATAATTATTTTTATCATAGTGAATAAATATTAGATTGAGTTAAAGTTTATTGAAGACCATGTTATAGAAACTATAATCCTTAAAGAATAGAAACATTTTGCTAAAACAATGGTTCCATTACTGGCATGATTACTTTGATTACTTTTTCAAAGCAGATTCCAAGGCTCCACTACTTATGACTCTTGAGTGAATAGATCCAAGAGAGAGCCCAATAATTTTAAAATATGTCTAGTTGATTATGATGTAGTTTGCTCCCCTTCGTCAGGAAAACACTACCTCTACAAGATAAGGATCTTGTCTATTTTATATCAAGTTTTCCCTAATTTCTACCATAATGCTCAGCATAGAACCAACACTCAAAACTACTTTTTTAAATTTTTAAAAAATATTGATAGTAGTGGAGAAAGAGAGATTAAAGAGAAGCACTAAGAAACATATATTTGCAAGCAAGATTAAATAGATGTGGAGAAAAAATCAATATCATGATATCCACCCACATTTGCCTATACACACCAAACCACTAGCAAAAAAAAAAAAAACACGAATATTTACATGAAAATTTAGATTGCTGAGTTCTGATATCATACTGTAGAGAGGTTAGACTCAATACCTAAATGATCTTAAATTAAATTTCTTATAAAAGTGTGCTGTACTTGTTAGTAAATAGTAAAATAAAATTCAGAATATTTCATTGAAATGCTCTAGTATGCTTATTTCTTCCTTGATTTTGCCAGAAGTTATTTTTGCTTATTTATTTGTTTTGAGGGAAATGTAGAGGATAAGGAAAATCTGTTTATGGGAGTAGTGATGTTTTCAGACCTGCTGAGATTTAGTCGAAACTCACAGTATTTAAATTATTTTAATGTTGATCACACTGGGTTACCACATACATATATATATAGAGAAATAAATCTCCAAGCCATGTTAGGTCTTTTCATCAGCACCTTGATTTTCTTTTTCAAAAAATTCACTACACTTTAGAAATACTTTAACAGATGCATTCTCTGACAAACTGCTAGTGAAATGTTTATAGCGTCTACGCGTCTTCAGTCACTTCAGTCGTGTCCGACTCTTTGCCACACTATGGACTGAAGCCCACCAGGCTCCTCTGTCCACGGGATTCTCCAGACAAGAATCCTGGAGTGGGTCACCATGTCCTCCTCCAGGGGATTTCCCAACCCAAGGATTGAACTGATTGAAGATGCAAGGGTCTCCTGCATCTTCTTCATCACTGGTGGATTCTTTATCGCTAAGCTCCTGGGAAAGCCCGAAATGTTTATAGAACATATAAATGTTCTTTTCACAGTATGTCCACAGCAAACCCTCAATAAATACTTGTTGAGTGAGTGAATGAATTAATGAATGGCTGGTCTTTGTGATTACAGTTTTCAGTTTTTAGAAGCCAGATCATAGAGCTTTCATGTGCTTCATGAGGATTTAATTCAATGAAAGGGTCTTTTAGAATATCCTAGAATTGTTTGGCTATATTGACTTCAGACTGGGCTTTAAGGGAGATCTTTATTGATGTTTAGAAACCTAATTAGGATTTAGAAATAAGTTGTAGTTATTGAAGTGTCTATAAATACATGGGAGAAATAATTTTGTCAGCATTATTAGATGAGGACAAGAGAAATGAAGAAATAGGGTCCTCTGTTTATCTCAATCTTCTGTGAATACATTTTGTTCCTTAGGCATGAGACACAACGACAGCCTAGCCTTGGGAACTCTTTAGAGAGACTTGGAAATTTAGGTAATTTAACAAAAAAGTGAGGAAAACTGGTTCAACTCTCTGTGGAAAATTGAGCTAGTGTATCAAAAACCTGTTGATGAATGGCTATAGGGATCTGTGTAAGGAAAGGGACAAACCTTTGTTTCTGTGTAGGAGAGACTTGGTAACCACTAACTTCAAGCATGCTCATGCCTTAAGCATGAGAGTCTCATTTGTTAATTAAGTTACTAGCTTTCAGATCATTTATTAATTAGGTGAAATTAAAAAAGACTACTGAGCTTTATTATGCCTAAGATGTTGAATTAAATATAAAACCTAATTGAATCAGGTATTATTTGAGGCATTTCAATTTTGTTGAGAAAATTATATGTATTCAAAAAGACACAATTCCAGGTAAAAATACATATCATAACAGCATTACACATGGACCTACAGAGATAAGAAGTAATGTAATTGTTGGTGTATTTCAATACATGTGCTGCTGGCAAGCCTCTGGGATGCATCTTCCCTGTTTCCTCCTCTCTTATTGCAGGCACTTGGTAATAACATTCAAGTACCAATTTAGAGATTCTTGAGATGCCCTGTACTGTAGCCTGCCAGGCTCCTCTGTCCATGGACTTTTCCAGGCAAGGATACTGGAGTGGGCTGTGTTTCCCTGGAGAACAACACAACTGAGCAAACACACACACACACACACACACACACACACACACAAGTGTTATGGCAGAAATGAACCTTAGAAGCTGCCTGCTTCATCCTTTGGTCACAGATTTCTCTGATGTTGGATTCACACAAAGGAGCATGTCTGCTAGAAATGCCTTATAGCTGTTGCGTAATATGGATCTGGTAATTAAGGGACACACGCATTCTGCCTTACCACTTTATGAGAGAGAGAATTTCAGCAAGGCAATGTAAATGATCCCAGACAGAATAAAAATTGAGGAGAAGGCAACGATTTAGTATTAGTAATCATACATTATTTTTCTTCCCCACACCAAAAGAAAGAATAACGGACATTTCTCACATCTAAATATGTATATTTCTGTATGGTACACATTTTCTAAACTAAAAATACTTTCCCAAAGATAAAAGTTTGCAGGGACTTCTGCTTAAATTTTTCCAAGCTTGGTGACATCAAATACTGATTGACTTGAAATAGTTAATGCAAGTGCATTTGTACTGTGCAATTTTTACCTTTGATTGTTAATAAGTAAAGATATTTTGCTATTTTGATTTTGTTTTAATTGAATTAAATTCTGAGAAATAGAACAACTTTTTTTTAAATATCATCATGAATATCTCAGATTTAAAATAGGTGATTATTTTAAATATCACTTCTCCATCTAGTCCCCAGGAAGCAAATCACCTTATTATCTACAAACTAACTTCATGTTCTTGGTCACAGTCATATATCTAGGGAATATTCCGCACGATCTTGTGCACGTAAACTGAGCACTTAAATCCCCATGTCTGCAATGTTTACCTCCTAGGATACTAGAGCAAAGCCTGAGAAAGAAGAGAAGAAGTAAGGTCTTGAAATTACTTTCTGGGATTCATATTCTGCCTTCTTTGGGGCATATAGCAAGAAAAATAACAATTCTTGTTATTTTTACAGTTCAACACCATCCAGGAATATCAAGAACAAACAGTTTAAAATGTGCCCTTTTCTTCTGTCCCATAACTAGCCTACTGTTAGCTCTTCATTTACAACAACATAGGCTATATTAAAAAATAATAATAAGAGTACAGTTATTGGCTATACAAATACAGACCGGCAGCTAAGGCTGATCTTAGTGATGAACTTAAGAATGAAATACATTGCAGTGATTTCTTCAATGTTAATCTAAACATGTAAGTAGACACAGCTGTAATTTTTTTCTAGCAAACTTTAACCAGCATTTGTTTATTCATAATAAAATTCCTCCCAGCAATCTGGAGTCCAAAACAATTTAGACCTAAAACCTCTAAAAAGCTATTGAGTAAAGACCAAAGAAACTCAAAGAGTCTTTTTAAAGCCAACATGAGAAGCGGTGATCACTTGTGCCTGTCTAGTGTACAATTTAGAATGAGCAATTGTTTTGGATCATGTAGATATAGACTCAACCATGAAAATGGCAGTTTCGGTCAATTGCCCTGAGAAAATGAAGAAATCCCTTGAAAAGATAAAAGATAAAGCCAGACTGCTACGAGCAAATTGTTAATAATTGCTATGGGACTTGATTGGTTCATAAATGCTTCACTCTATCATATCAACCAGTTCCTTCAGAGGAAGATACAGGCCCATAAAATAGTTTCCATTTTCTAGTAAAGAGCTAGGCTGGGAAGACAGAACATGCTTGATAAAAAGATGAAGCTAATTTATTCACATTTTTCCAGTTATGCAGAACCCTTGTCCTCTTCTTTCATTGATTTCATTGAGGCCAATTCTAGTCTTGAGAATTCTTCTGATATTTGTGTTCTGACTCTGCATAGCTCCAACCACAGGTCTGAATATTACTGGTAGTCTTCTCTGCAGAATGCTTCATGCTTGGGATTTTGAATGCCATTGACAAAGATAAACACCATAGTGGATATGATTGGTTGCTTCAAGCAAAACTGCTTTGTGGGAACACTGTCTTCCCAGCATTCCCTCTGTTTTGGAATCTGGAGTTTTTTATGATCTTAAATAGCATAAGTTGTAATCTAACTTCTGCTTTCCAAAATGTCTTTGAGAAAAACTCAAGAAACACTCTTTCCCATACAGATTTTCCTTTTATGTGTTTCCTAGTTCTATGAATGGTATAGATTGCTTAGGTACAGGAAAACCTGATGGACAGACATTTATTTTATCACTATTTGGATCCAGAAATCTCTCCTCATTCAATCTGAAGGCTAAAGGACTAATATGTTTTTTGAACTGCTTTGGACATTGATATTTAATGTCCAATGTCCAAGAAGACAGCAGATATGAAAAAAAGAGATTAGACCAAGGAATATCATTTCATGCAGTCTCGAGTTGTAGATGTGAACCAGAAAAATGACTCCTCAAGGTATGCTTTTTGAAAAGTCTGTTATGGTTGAAATATACTTTTTGACATGAAGCAAATGCATTTCATGCTGCTCTAAGGATTCACTCATTTCCTTTCTTAAAAGATTGGTATTTGATGGTGTCTATAATAAACTCAGACTTGTCACACTGTTTGTAGCTTTGTATGACTAGCACCATAAAAATCATATTATAGCTTAGGGTAAATACTTCCTTAATAAGTCACATGATTGTCTTTAGGATTTTGAAACACATGCTGACCTACAAGTGAGCACTGCCTCTTCCTATCTCTATGTGCAGAGGAGACATATATATTCCTCCAGTTGTGTGTCCTTAACCTGCTCTTTTTATCCACTTGCCTTCCAAATGAGAGGGTAGCAGGTAGGTAGGCTTGGGGATCTCCAAACAGGAAATAGGCTGCAAGTGTCAGACTTTTTTTTTTTTTTTAATCTCTCTCTTAAGGGGCAGGACAAAACAAACTACAAGGGTCAGATTTTTTTCCCTTCTCTATACAAAATTAAAAGGAGATTTCCTTTAAAATTCTGTGTTGCCATGATGACACCTGGTTCCATATGATCTTAAGTTTTCTCAAACCTTGAGCTAACCAATGCATTTTTCTTCTGGAAATGTTTTTCTTAAGCTATGTTAATGAACTATATATTTACCCTAGACTCAATCTTTGTACAAGTCAGTTCTGCTTAAAACCCCAATTCTACTTGACAAACCAGTATGTTTTAATCATGTAAATGTTATCTTAAGCTGTGTTAACGAGCTATGTATTTGCTTGGAAATCTGCCTTTCTTCAAGATTCATGTCAATTGTTTTATGGCCCAGGATAACTCACTGTATGTCATTGCTATTTCAATGCATGCTGTGGGTGAGGGGTCTGGTGCAACTCTTTCAGTTTTGAGGTGTTTCATTTCTATAATTAGCAAATTGCTAACAGGTACATAACTTCTTGCTAAAACCTAGCAAGGGGGTACTCCTTCTGTCCTCTTCTGATGTCTATGTCTGAAGTTTTGTTATAGCCATGCTTTCCGGGAAACAAACTCACTCAGAAGGACAATGCAGATAGTGGAGTGCAGTTTATTACACTGGTGCGCCCAAGGCAGAGTCTCCTCTTAGCCAAGGACCCTGACCAGCATTTATGAAAATCTTTTATACCCCATGTGTACGTGTCCAAACCCACCAGCCCAAATCCCTTGAGGCTTACAAAGGAAGGCACAATAACCCCATCATTCAAACAGTTAATAATCAATAAGCCTGTGGTTACATTCTGATGGCAGGGGTGATTAGTGTCTGTTTTCTCTTAGGCAATGAGTAACCTGGATGTGATCATCAAGATTCCCCTGCCCAGAGGGGGTCTTATTCTTCCATTGTCATTCCCACAGGCGCTAAGCACAGAGTTCAGAGTCCATTGGAGAGGCGGCCTAGCACGATCAGCACAGACAGGCCTGAGATGGAGTCCAGGCCCTATGAATTCCTTCTTCAGTTTAACCATCTCTTTTATACTTTAATAAAACTTTGCTACAGAAAAAACTGAATGAACGAGTCTTGTCCCTTGTTCCATATTGAATTCCTGTCCACTGGGGGCCAAGAACACTGGTGTCATTTATGGTTGGCTGGTAGCAGCCATCTTTACTTCCAAATTAGGAAATTATTCTATGGCATCCAGGAGTGACATGAGCGCTTTCGTGAGGTTAAGTGAGGAAAGCAAACATCAGTTCAGTTCAGTTCAGTCACTCAATCATGTCCAACTCTTTTTTCCCATGGATGGCAGCATGCCAGACCTCCCTGTCCATCACCAACTCCCAGAATTTACTCAAACTCATGTCCATCGAGTTGGTGATGCTATCCAACTATCTCATACTCTGCCATCCCCTTCTCCTCCTGCCTTCAATCTTTCCCAGTATCAGGGTCTTTTCAAATGAGTCAGTACTTCACATCAGGTGGAAAAAGTATTGGAGTTTCAGCTTCAGCATCAGTCCTTCCAATGAATATTCAGGACTGATATTCTTTAGAATGGACTGGTTTGACCTGCTTGCTGTTCAAGCGACTCTCAAGAATCTTCTCCACGACCACAGATCAAAAGCAGCAAATCTTCAGCACTCAGCTTCATTATAGTCTAAATCTCACATCCATACATCACTACTGGAAAAACCACAGCTTTGTCTAGACAGACCATTGCTGGCAAAGTAGTTTCCACTTTTTAATATGCTGCCTAGGTTTGTTATAAGTTTTCTTCCAAGGAGCAAGTGTCTCTCAATTTCATGGATGCAGTCACCATCTGCAGTGATTTTGGAGCCCCCCCCCCCCCCAAATAAATAAATGAGTAAATAAAGTCTCTGACTGTTTCCATTGTTCCCCCATCTATTTTCCATGAAGTGATGGGACCAGGTGCCATTATCTTAGTTTTCTAAATGTTGAGTTTTAAGACAACTTTTTCACTCTCCTCTTTAACTTTCATCAAGAGGCTCTTTAGTTCTTCTTCACTTTCAGGCACAAATGTGCTGCGATCTGCATATCTCAGGTTATTGATATTTCTCCCAACAATGTTGATTCCAGCTTATATTTTATCCAGTCCAGCATTTACCATGATGTACACTGCATATTAGTTACATAAGCAGAGTGACAATATACAGCCTTGATGCACTCCTTCTCCCAATTTGGAACCAGTCTGTTGTTCCATGCCCAGTTCTAACTGCTGCT
This sequence comes from Cervus canadensis, assembly GCF_019320065.1. NCBI lineage: Eukaryota > Metazoa > Chordata > Mammalia > Artiodactyla > Cervidae > Cervus > Cervus canadensis. The sequence goes on from NC_057405.1 coordinate 17,651,851, forward strand.
TCTTGACCTACATACAGATTTCTCAGGAAGCAGGTCAGGTGGTCTGATATTCCCATCTCTTTCAGAATCTTCCACAGTTCGTTGGGATCCACACAGTTAGAGGCTTTGGCATAGTCAATAAAGCAGAAATAAATGTACTTCTAGAACTCTCTGGCTTTTTTGATGATCCAACAGATGTTGGAAATTTGACCTTTAGTTCCTCTGCCTTTTCTAAATCCAGCTTGAATATCTGGAATTTCACGGTTCACATACTGTTGAAACTTGACTTGGAGAATTTTGAACATTAAGATGAAGAAGCTCTATACAGTCAGCAAAAAATAAGACCAGCGGCTGACTGTGGCTCTGATCATGAACTCCTTATAGCTAAATTCAGACTTAAATTGAAGAAAATAGGGAAAACCACTACACCATTCAAGTACGACCTAAATTAAATCCCTTACAGTTAGACAGTGGAAGTGACAAATAGATTCAAGGAATTTGCTGGGGTCCAGCCCCGGTGGAGTCCAGGGGTTCCCTTCAGATGAGCGGTGTCAGCAAAGAAAAGGAAGCGAGTCAAGTCTTAGTTAAGTTCAGGATCCGGAAAACTTTATTCTTTTACCTCAGTGCTTATATACCCTAAAACCAATAATCCTTTAAAGAGGTTTAAGGAGGGGGGGATGATAAGATTGTACCAGGTGCATAATCACGGGTTACATCATAAATAACTTTCCAGAACCGTCAATACCTACACATAACTTTTAAACAATTCAATGGCAGCAGCTAGTCAACTGTGAAAAGCCATCTACAAACCTTATCTTGGTAAGCTCAGCCCCAGGCGGACTTTGTGGCTTCATAGGTAGCATGATGTCTGACTTTTGACCTCTCCCCCCTACATCAGCAAAGTTAAAATTTACATTATGTTTATTTTGGTATCCATCTAAATCCCTTCGTATACTTCTTTTGTTATTTACTCTTATCTCTATGTCTGCTTCCAGTATGCCCCCAGGCACATTGGGACAGGGGGCAGGGAGGTATGACAGCAAGCTCTGGTATGTAATCCTAAGGGTCAGAGGTCTCAGGAATTCCCTCTTGATCACACCCTAAGGAATTTTTTCAATCTCGTAATGGGCTTTTTATCTATTTTTGCTTATGGGATAGATAGGCCTGTTGCTAGCAGATTTGGTTTTATGCTAGAAGGGTTTTTGTGCTATCAAGAGCATTCCAGATTCTAAACTGGCAATCATAATTCCAACCAGAGCCAGAAGAGGCAGGATACTCTGTGTAATATTTTCCTTACCTCTGGCCTGTTTATTGGGACCCATGTGCCCCCAGGGACTGTGTTGCTGCCATGCAAAGGTTTCAAGGAGGGATTTTAGGTAAGAGCCAGACTAGTTTTTAGGGAACATAGAACGCCAAGCATCAGAAGATGAAAGGAGGAAGGCCTGGGAGTGGATGGTGGGGCAGTCCCGAGAAACCACCGGAGGTCTGGACGCCTTTGCATGCCAGCTTCTTGGACCCAGACCTTGTCACGGGCGATGTTTCTCTCACCGGAGTCTGACAGGAATTAGATCTGATAGAGTACTGAAGAACTGTGGATGGAGGTGTGTGACATTGTATGAGGGGCAGGGATCAAATCATCTCCAAGGGAAAGAAAAGCAAAAAGGCAAAAAGGTTGTTTGAGGAGGTCTTACAAATACCTGTGATAAGAAGAGAAGTGAAAAGAAAAGAAGAAAAGGAAAGATATTCCCATTTGAATGCAGAGTCGCAAAGAAGAGCAAAGAGAGATAAAGCCTTCCTCAGTGATCAATGCAAAGAAACAGAGGGAAACAATAGAATGGGAAAGACTAGCGAATTCTTCAAGAAAATTAGATATATGAAGGAAAACTATCATGCAAAGTTGGGCACAATAAAGGACAGAAATGGCATGGACCTAACAGAAGCAGAAGATATTAAGAAGAGATGACAAGAATAACAGGACTATACAAAAAAGATCTTCAAGATCCAGATAATCATGATGGTGTGATCACTCACCATCCAGACATCCTGGAATGCGAAGTCAAGCGGACCTTAGGAAGCATCACTATATACAAATCTAGTGGAGATGATGGAATTCCAGTTGAGCTATTTCAAATCTTGAATGATGCTGCTGTGAAAGTGTTGCACTTAATATGTCAGCAAATTTGGAAAACTCAGCATTGGCAACAGGACAGGAAATTATTACTTTTCATTCCAATCCTAAAGAAAGGCAATGCTAAAGAATGCTCAAACTACCTCAAAGTTGCAGTCACCTCTCACACAATGTAAGGCTCAAAATAATGCTCAAAAGCAAACATAGTTAGAAAGATAAATAATGGAAAGGTAGAAAAATAGATAATATGATAGGGAAGTAGGTAGGTAGGTCGATAGATATGTTAGGAGAGTATGTAATTTCCACGGTTTTGTCTGTGGGTTACAGATCAGAATTTCACTCAGCAAACACTGATAGTACACTCTAAAGGCATGAGGGCTGTCTAACCCCAAAGGAGAGGCCTGAACCCACCTTGGCTTCCTGTTTTTATACACTTTGTCTATTCCCCCAAAGCCTGCTCTGTGCAAATTAGGGCAAACCAGGAAGAGGGAGTGATCGTTTCACCTGAGGTTCTCACTCTGGTCCGAAGATTTTTCCTATGTCCCCTTTTTGCGGGCTTTTCCCTTTCTATCTCTTTTGTTACTGCTGCTGCTATGTTGCTTCAGTCATGTCCAACTCTGTGCGACCCCATAGATGGCAGCCCACCAGGCTCCCCCATCCCTGGTATTCTCCAGGCAAGAACACTGGAGTGGGTTGCCATTTCTTTCTCTTTAGCCACCACCGGTTTGGACTCTTTTTCCTATTCTAACTATCTAACAATCCCCACTCAATAGATAGAGAGTCCGATTCTTTGGGAATAGGGGAACTGTGGTCTCTCTGGTTACTTCCTGCTGAGCTTGGAGGGACATTGGGCCTCCCCTTCTTGCTAGTCTCAAGCCTCAGAGTCCTTATACCAGTGTCCACCCAAGGGTGAATGATAACTTATTTTCCATGTTTGAGTATAGTTTTATATATCCTTGCTGAACTAGTACTGCATATTGTAGCTTGTTGACTTGGGCAGAGACAAACTGTGTTAAACAATTGATAATGTATGGAGAAGTCATAATCAGTAACAGTATGATGATAACAGGGGTTACTAGGGGCATTTGCCAACTCCAAATACCCCATCACCAGGACAATGATCTCCAAGAGACATTGTGGCCACCTGAGGACTCCCCAGCTCGATCTTTGACATGTAGGATTTCAATGTTTTTTTTGAGGACTGTGAGACTTTCTTCAACTTGATTGGTGATATTTACTCAGAAACAACATGTCACATTCAAGATGGTTAAAGTCACTTCTTGTTCAGCAGTCAGAAGACCTGTGTCCTGTCTATTTTGTACTGGAAACCATGCCAAACCATGTTGTCTCTTTCTGTTTTTCCTGAAGACTGATGCTTCCAGGCACAATGGAAATAACACGCAATGTCTAATTATTTAGAGACCACTTGGGCGACTTTAGAAGTAAATGATGTTCCGTTATCAATCTGTAATGGCCCAGGCAGGACAAATCTCAGAATGATTACATGGAGCAGATTTTTTTTTTTTTTTTTTTAAACCATCTCTTTGCCTTTCTCGGTCCAGAAGGGAAAGCCATCAACCCATCCTGTCAAGGTATCTATCATGACTAGTAGATATTTGTATCTTTGAGAAACTGTCATCTGGGTGAGGTTCATCTGCCAGCCCGCTCCTGGGTAGATCCCATGCTGTTGGATGTGCTGGGCCAGCTGGGGTCTTCAAGCTCCTTGGGGGTTCTTTAATTGGCAAGTGCAACAGGAGAAACCTATTGCCTTATAGTCATTTAGATGCCTGTTCCTCTAATGAACCTTTGCAGTAATATTTGGAGGAACTTATAACCTAAATGAGTGGTGGCATGTTAACAAACTTCCACTGGGGTTTCCCAGGCAGAAAAAAATGAGTCTCTCATTTTGGGATTATCCCATATTTTCTTCTTGAAAGCCCTCATTCTTAGCTTGAAGAATCTCACCTTCAGTATATGAAGGAATTTCTGGCACATTATTCTGTGGAACTAAGGCAGCAAGTCCTATTAGGCCACTGTTCTGAAATGCCGCTCTCTTAGCTGCCTGATCAGCTGCCTGGTTCCCTCGTGCCATTACCATATTCCCTTAATGGTGTCCTTTACAGTATGGGGCTTAAAACTCAGCAGGCAGACAGACTGCCTCCAGGAACCTTAGGATTTGATTACTGTACTTGACTGGGGAATCTCAGGTGGTCAAGTGGCCTCTTTCTTTCCAGATAGCAGCATGTGCATGTAGCACCACAAAGGCATACTTGGACTCAGTGTAAATGGCTACTCTTTTTCCTTTTCCTCTCTCTAAAGCTTTAAGCTCAGCCAGTTGGACTTAGTACCTGGTGGTAAAGGTTTAGCCTCTAAGGTATCGAAATTGGAAACCACAACATCTTTTTATTTTTCCATCTAAGACAAAGCTGCTCCCAACAGTGTACCAGATTTCCTCAGGACTGGTCAGAGGATCTTCTGACAACCCCTCTCAGGATTTTGTCCAATGCTTCAAACTTTCTAGGCAAGAGTGAAAGGTGAGAGAGCCCTCGGGGTAGGCAGGAGGGTAGCTTGGGTAAGAATCTCACAAGGGGATATAGTCAGACCTGGATTTTCCATCAGGGCTACTTGACATCTGAGAATCCTTTGATTGGGATCTCCATAAATGGCCTCTCCCATTCAGGAGTTGTTTCACTTGGTGGCTGGTAAAAACAGTTTTCTCTCAAGAGAGAGTTTTAAAGCATTTTCTATCAGGAGTGCAATAGCTGCAAACTTTCGAAGATAGGGAGGACAGCTATGATCAGCTGTCTTGAGCCTTCAGGATAATTACACTACTGGCTGGAACTCAGGTCCCAACTTTTAGTTAACACACCCAAGGCTATTCCTTCTTTTTCATGGACATATAAATGGAAAGCTTTCCCTGGGCTTGGCAACCTGAAGGCAGGTGCTTGAGTTAAGGTTTGTTTAATGTAACCTCTGCTTCCTTTCGAGGAGATCCCCAAATCAGTGGAATTTAATCACCCCATCCCTTTAAGCTTTCATATAAGGTCTGGGCAGTTAGGCCATTGTCGGGTATCCAGATTCAACAATACCAGGTTAGCCCCAGGAAAGCTAGCATCTGTTTATGAGTCGTAGGGGAAGGCAACTGGAGGAGTCCTTGTGCTCATTCAGAGGACAGCCACCTGAACCTGAGTGTAATCTCAGCTCCCAGGTAAATGAACTTTGTCTGGACAATCTGTGCCTTAGCAATGAAGACTTTATATCTGTTCTCTGCCAAAATGTTTAGAACCTGAGTCACATGTTGTTGGGCATTTTCCTCATCTGGGGAAGAGATTAGTAGGTCAAATATATATATTGCAGTGTTTCCCCATTAGGTAGACCCCAGTTCCAGATCTAGGAGATCCCACCTAAGAGCCTGTCCAGAAAAGTGCAGGCTATTTCTGAACCCCTGAGGTAATACTCTCCAGGGCATTTGTTGTTTTTCTCCTGGAGCCTCAGATAGTTTTTGGTCCCTCCCTATTGGAGAGGGCATAATGGGTCCCTAAGTTGTAAGCAGGGACTGTAGTCTCTAGGGACTGAAAAGGTTTCCATCACAAGGGTGGTGCCCAGCTTAGTGAGCATATCTTTGCCCAGTAAGGTGATAGGGCACTCAGGGACCACCAGAAATTGGTGGGTAAATATCTGTCCAACCCAGCAACAGAAAAGTGCTTCAATGAATCTTTTTTTATAATTATTTATCCTGTAGTGCCCAAAATGGTACAGTTTTGGGGGGAGAAGGCTCCAGAGTAGGAGGTCAGGACAGAGTAGGTAGATTTTGTGTCAACCAAGAAATTCTTGGACTGATCAAGGACTGATGCTGTAAAGAGCAATATTGCATAAGAACCTGGAATGTTCAAGGCAAATTGGAAGTGGTCAAACAGGAGATGGCAAGAGTGAATGTCAACATGCTAGGAATCAGGGAACTAAAATGGACTGGAATGGGTGAATTTAACTCAGATGACCATAATATCTACTACTGTGGGCAGGAATCCCTTAGAAGAAATGGAGTAGCCATCATGGTCAACAAAAGAGTCCAAAATGCAGTGCTTGAATGCAGTCTCAAAAACAACACAATGATATGTGTTCATTTCCAAGGCAAACCATTCACTATCACAGTAATCCAAGCCTATGCCCCAATCAGTAACACTGAAGAAGCTGAAGTTGAATGGTTCTATGAAGACCTACAAGACCTTTTAGAACTAACACCCCAAAAAGATGTCTTTCTCATTATAGGGGACCGGAATGCAAAAGTAGGAAGTCAAGAAACACCTAGAGTAACAGGCAAATTTGACCTTGGAGTATGGAATGAAGAAGGACAAAGGCTAATAGAATTTTGCCAAGAGAACACACTGGTCATAGCAAATACCCTCTTCCAACAACATAAGAGAAGACTCTACACATGGACATCACCAGATGGTTGACACCGAAATCAGATTGATTATATTCTTTGCAGTCAAAGATGGAGAAGCTCTATACAGTCAGCAAAAACAAGACCGGGAGCTGACTGTGGCTTAGATCATGAACTCCTTATTGCCAAATTCAGACTTAAACTGAAGAAAGTAGGGATAACCAGTAGGCCATTCAGGTATGACCTAAATCAAATCCCTTATGACTATACGGTGTAAGTGAGAAATAGATTTAAGGGACTAGATCTGATCGACAGAGTGCCTGATGAACTATAGACAGAGGTTCGTGACATTGTACAGGAGACAGTGATCAAGACCATCCCCATGGAAAAGAAATGCAAAAAGGCAAAATGGCTGTCTGTGGAGGCCTTACAAATAGCTGTGAAATGAAGAGAAGGGGAAAGCAAAGGAGAAAAGGAAATATATTCCCATTTGAATGCAGAGTTCCAAAGAATAGCCAGGAGAGATAAGAAAGCCTTCCTCAGCGATCAATGCAAAGAAATAGAGGAAAACAACAGAATGAGAAAGACTAGAGATCTCTTCAAGAAAATTAGAGATACCAAGGGAACATTTCAGGCAAAGATGGGTTCGATAAAGGACAGAAATGGTATGGACCTAACAGAAGCAAAATATATTAAAAAGAGGTGGCAAGAATACACAGAAGAACTGTACAAAAAAGATCTTCATGACCCAGATAATCACAATGCTGTGATCACTCACCTAGAGCCAGACATCCTGGAATGTGAAGTCAAGTGGGCCTTAGAAAGTGTCACTACGAACAAAGCTAGTGGTGTGATGGAATTCCCATTGAGCTCTTTCAAATCCTGAAAGATGATGTTGTGAAAGTGCTGCACTCAATATGCCAGCAAATTTGGAAAACTCAGCAGTGGCCACAGGACAGGAAAAGGTTAGTTTTCATTCCAATCCCAAAGAAAGGCAATGCCAAAGGATGCTTAAACTACCGCACAATTGCACTCATCTCACACGCTAGTAAAGTAATGCTCAAAGTTTTCCAAGCCAGGCTTCAGCAATATGTGAACTGATAACTTCCAGATGTTCAAGCTGGTTTTTGAAAAGGCAGAGGAACCAGAGATCAAACTGCCAACATCCGCTGGATCATCAAAAACACAAGAGTTCCAGAAAAACATCTATTTATGCTTTATTGACTACGCCAAAGCCTTCGACTGTGTGGATCACAATAAACTGTGGAAAATTCTGAAAGACCACCTGACCTGCCTCTTGAGAAACCTGTATGCAGGTCAGGAAGAAACAGTTAGAACTGGAAATGGAGCAACAGACTGGTTCCAAATAGGAAAAGTTATATGTCAAGGCTGTATATTGTCACCCTGCTTATTTAACTTATATGCAGAGTACATAATGAGAAATGCTGGGCTGGAAGAAGCAGAATCTGGAATCAAGATTGACGGGAGAAATATCAATAACCTCAGATATGCAGATGACACCACCCTTATGGCAGAAAGGGAAGAGGAACAAAAAAGCCTCTTGATGAAAGTGAAAGAGGAGAGTGGAAAAGTTGGCTTAAAGCTCAACATTCAGAAAACTAAGATCATGGCATCTGGTCCCATCACCTCATGGGAAATAGATGGGGAGACAGTGGAAACAGTGTCAGACTATTTTTTTGGGGCTCCAAAATCACTGTAGATGGTGATTGCAGCCAAGAAATTAAAAGATGCTTACTCCTTGGAAGGAAAGTTATGACCAACCTAGATAACATATTAAAAAACATTACTTTGCCAACAAAGTTTCGTCTGGTCAAGGCTATGGTTTTTCCAGTGGTCATGTATGGATGTGAGAGTTGGACTGTAAAGAAAGCTGAACACTGAAGAATTGATGCTTTTGATCTATGGTGTTGGAGAAGACTCTTGAGAGTCCCTTGGACTGCAAGGAGATCCAACCAGTCCATCCTAAAGGAGATCAGTCCTGGGTGTTCATTGGAAGGAGTGATGCTGAAGCTGAAACTCCAGTACTTTGGCCACCTCATGCAAAGAGTTGACTTATTTGAAAAGTCCCTGATGGTGGGAGGGATTGAGGGCAGGAGGAGAAGGGGACACCAGTGGATGAGATGGCTGGATGACATCACCGACTCGATGGGCATGAGTTTGAGTCAACTCCAGTAGTTGGTGATGGACAGGGAGGCCTGTCGTGCTGCGATTCATGGGGTCACAAAGAGTTGGACACGACTGAGTGACTGAACTGAACTGAACTGAAGTTGTCTAGCATGACTAGTGCTCCATAGGTTTAAGGGGTTAATCTTAACTTAAGTTAGTCTTAACTCATTGGTGATTTGTCCACCTTGCATGGGATTAAGTACTATGATGTAAAGCAATCCAAGTCTGTGCCCTGAGACTGGGAACCTGTCAAAATACCTGCAAACCTAATGCACTTACTGCTCTGAGGGAATGTAAGTCACTGATTCCTCCCCTAGTCTTCCTTAAGAGAAACATTTCATTGTCATAGACCCACACTAGGTAGTAATAAAAGTATTGATTAATGAGTGAATTATCTATAATGGGCTGGGCAGAGTGATGTTGCCTACAGGGAGGGCAGGGTCAGTGGTTGTAGGAGTTGAGGCAAAGTGGCTTAGGACAAAATGATAAGAGGCAACAGACCAGATGTTTGATAAAAGTGGAGTGGGGATTTGATCTGGGGATATTTTTCAGCTTTAGGTGGTAAGGCTTTGGGCCCAAATGGCCTGTGGGGCTAAATCTCAAAGCAGGAATATCAATTGCCAGTTGGAGGGATGCGACCAACAGATGGACTTCTGGCAGGTATTTGTGCCTGTCACCTGCCATAGCGGGTCCACTGAGAGATGCTGTTTTTGCGCATGTTTTAGGGAACATGGAAGATGAAGGCCTCTAGAGGGATTGGATATTATACAGTATTTCCCTCTCAAGGGTCAGCTATTTTCTGGTTGTCCCACCAGAAGATTGTAGATACAACATTGTGGGCCTAGACAGGGCTCAGGAAAAGAGCATGAAACAGGAGGGAAGGGGGCAGGGCACAACCTTTGAAAGGATGGCATAGCCCAAGGACATAGCATAAACTGATTCAAAAGGGTCCAAGATGGCAGGCAAGAAGACTTCAACTAAACCTTGATCTTCCACCTGCAAGTTAAATGACACACCTAGAGACACCATCACAGTTCCAAGACACTGTCAAAAGACCAAGGAGTGGTCTTTTCCAGTTTCTGGAAAACTCTACCCCTGCCCCAAATAGTTGGAATAACCTTCCATCTCATTAGCATATGAAGTTACCCAGCCCATGAAAACTAACCATGTCACAGCTCATGGCCACACTTGCCCTCTGCAATGCCCCACACTGTCTGTGGAGTATGCTTTTCTCTGAATTTGAATAAACAAATCCATTTCTTACCCATCTCTTTGTCTCTCACTGAAGTCTCTCTGTGAGGCATCAAGAATCTGAGCTTCACTAGGTCCTTTGGGTTTGAGTCGCTGCTGGACATGACTGAGTGACTAAGTACAATACAGCACAGAGTCCTGGTCATGTGGGTTTGAGTCCCAGTCTTAGGTAAACAGTTTCAAACACAACTTTCAGAAGTGGAAAGATGATGACCTCACCAAAACTTTCAAACAGTGGCACAGATGGAGGGAGGAGTCGAAGGATGGGAGAAAACACGATGGGAAAAATATGCCAAGGAACCCCCTTCATAAACTTCCAGAAAAACTGCTAAATGCCTGACCTGTGCCACAGTTTTCTTCAGCTTGTTCCTTAGCACAAAGGAGATTAAGGACTAAAGAACTCTCGCCTGCTTGGCCAATAGCTACTAGGGTGCAGAGGATAGTGGAGCTTTCGGAATACATAGGGAAGTAATCCCTGCCGGAGGCCCTCAGTTGCACCCACTGTCACTCACCTGTTCACAGGAGGTTTGAGGAGACAAGCAATGAGAGGTTGTGTAGGAATTAAGATTTTGTTAGTCATATGTCCTTCCAGCCATAGGACCAAGGACTTCTTACCTACCCAGAGGTCTTCTGAAATCAGAGACTGTGTTGCATGAGCTTTCTCCTGAGTTCGGCTTTGCTGCCCTGGATTCCAGCATGCTGGGCTTCTCCTGACTTCTACTGCTCTGGGTTTCCTTTGTGTTCAACTTACACAAGGTGCACTTTCGCTGAGTTGGGCTTCTCCTGTGCTTGGCTTCCACCTTGCTGGGGACCAGCCGAGGTTGCCTCAGTCATGTTACATCCAGGTTACAGCCCCACATATGTTGGGAGAGTGTGTAATTTCCTCAGTTCTGTCTTGCTGCAGCAAAGATTTGAAACGGTGGAGCAGTGTTACAGCTCAGTTTTATTTGGCAAACAAACGACAGCACACTCTTGAGGCATGAGGATGTGCCAACCCCAAAGCAGAGACATCAACCCGTCTTGGCTCCCTCTTTTTATATGTTTTGTCTCCTCCTCCTGAACCTGCTCTACGCAAATTAGGGCTAGCCAGGAAGGGGACATGTTTGTTTCTCCTGACTTTCTCACTCTGGTCCTTGGATTTTTTCCTTTGCTTCCTTTTTCAGACTTTACTGTTTCTTTGTCTTTCGCCACTGGTATTTTGGACTCATTTTTCCTATTCTTACTGCCTAACAGATAGAAACACACATATATACATACTTACTGTGAGTTTCCGAAATTTAGTTAATAAGTATAATTTAGGCAGTGGTTCCACAGGTGGCTCACTGGTCAACTATCAACCTTCAAAGCAGGAGACAAGCGTTCAATCCCTGGGTCAGGAAGATGCCCTGGTGAAGAAAATGGCTACAGACCTAGCACTCTTGCCTGGAGAATTCCATGGACAGAGGAGCCTGCAGGGCTACAGTTCATGGTGTCACAAACCAGTTAGACACAACTTAGCTAGTAAACAACATCACCACCATATTTCATGCATAACTTTGATGAGGAAGAGTCTGAGAATATTGGAAGAATTTATTTTGCTACATTTCAATGTTTCTAACTGTAAGTTTTTATATTTCATGAATGTGAAGTTTCCTTCTTGATATATATGCCCAACTGTTAGAGTTGTTTGAGAATTAAATAAAAGTCAGTTGCAAAATACAAGTTAAAAATAAAATTAAAAATGCACCACTGTACATGCTTTTTTTCCTCTCTTTTTCCTTTTTTTTTTTTTTTGATTGCTTAATTAATTTCCTAAAACATGTACTATATTTCTCACAAATGTATAATATGACAGGAGTTTGGTGATTTCTTCAGAAACCTCACAATGGAAAGGCATTCAGATCTCAGAATTTTATTTATTCCTTCTTCTTCAGCACATAATGTGAATTTCTATTTTTTGAAGCCTCTTAAAAACAAAACAAGAATAATAATAAAATCTCAAGCACATATAATTTAGGAGGCTGCTAACTTACTTTACTTGAAATAGATATTCCTCACAGTGAGGATATCAAACTGCTCTACCCACTGCTCCATAAGAGTTTAGTGTGTGTTTTCAGTGAATTTCTGAGTTTTCATCAGTTACCCCACCACTGGCCACCAGAGCAGAGTCCAGAGAAGGATATCAGAAATCAGTTCTTTCATACACACTAAAGGGACATAAAGGATTGTGATCTCTGAATTTTGGGAAAACAATAGACTTGATTGGTGTTGGCTTATAGATTTTCCAGAATTTCAAGATTCTTTGCCACTACTCATTGGTCATACTAAGAATATGCTATAATATTCTGCTGACTTCCATCAAGAGTGTGGGAGTGGTAAAATCACTCATAGGTTTAATATCAAGCATCCAGGAATATCTAATATTTACTGTGGCATTTGCAGTGTCTATAAACACTTCTCATTAAATGAGAAGTAGGGAGTTAAATAGACTGAGAAATAACAGGTTGAGGGTACTGTTCTCAAAATTTGATCCATGGACCACTCATATCAGAATCACTTGGCTTGCTTGTTTTATTTGCATATTCGTTTGGTCCTGTGACTTCAGAGGGCTATGGTAAAGCCTAGTAATGTGCATTTTAACAACATATTTGTATGCTTGCCAAATTGTTTTCACTGAGTTATGAGAAACATTGGTTTCCAAACAGTTTGGACATCTCTGAAAATAATTATTTATTAAGGCATGGCTTTACATAATTTAGAGAGAGCCTCTCTAGCTTGGAAAGAGCTCAGCATAGAAATGCTATCAGAAGAGCCTTTCTCAGAAGATTTCTGTGTATTAATTTTATATCCTGCAATGTTATTATATTCACTGATTATCCCTTGTAATTTTCTGGTGTTATCTTTAGGGTTTTCTATGTAGAGGATCATGTCATCTGCAAACAGTGAGAGTTTTATTCTTCTTTTCCAACCTGAATTTTTTAATTTCTTTTTCTTCTCTGTTTGCTGTGGCTAGAACTTGCAAAACTGCTGACTAGTAGTGGTGAGAATGGGCACCCTTGTCTTGTTCCTGTTTTTAGAGGGAATGCTTTCATTTACGATAATGTTTGCTGTGAGTTTGTCATATCTTGCTTTTATTATGTTGAGGTGTGTTCCTTCTATGCCTGCTTTCTGGAGAGTTCTTATCAGAAATGGGTGCTGAATTTTGTCAAAGGCTTTCTCTGAGTCTATCAAATGATTTTTATCTTTCAATTTTGTTGATATGGTCACATTGATTGACTTGCAAATATTGAAGAATCTTTGAATCACTGGAAAAAAGCCCACTTGGTCATAATGTATGATGTTTTTGATACATTATTGGATTCTGTTTGCTAGAATTTTGTTGAGTATTTTTGTGTCTATGTTCATCAGTGATATTGGCCTGTAGTTTTCTTTTCTTTTCTTTCTTTTTTCTTTTTTTTGTGGCATCATTGTCTGGTTTTGGTATTAGGTTGATGGTGGCCTCATAGAATGAATTTAGGAGTTTACTTTCCTCTGCAATTTTCTGGAAGAGTTTGAGTAGGATAGGTGTTAGCTCTTCTCTAAATTTTTGGTTGAATTCATCTGTGAAGCCATCTGATCCTGGGCTTTTTTTTTTTCTTGGAAGATCCGATTACAGTTTCAATTTATGTGGTTGTGATGGGTCTGGAAAGATGTTCTATTTCTTCCTGGTTCAATTTGGAAGGTTATAATTTTCTTGGAATTTGTCAGTTTCTTCCAAGTTGTACATTTTATTGGCATATAATTTCTTATCGTAGTCTCTTATGATCTTTTGCCTGTGTTATCTGTTGTGATTTCTCCATTTTCATTTCTATTTTTATTGATTTCAGTCTTTTCCCTTTTTTTCTTGATGAGTATGGCTAACAGTTTCTCTATTTTATTTAACTTCTCAAAGAACCAGCTTTTAGTTTTTTTTCTGATCTTTGCTATCATCTCCTTTCTTTTATATTTATTTATGCTCTGGTTTTTATTATTTCTTTCCTTCTACTAACTTTGGGGTTCTTCTTTTCTTCTTTTTCTTCTTCTTCTTTTTTTTTTTTTGGTTGCTTTAGGTGTAAAGTTAGGCTGTTTATTTGATGTTTCTCTCATATCTTTAGGTAGGCTAATATTGCTATGAACCTCACTCATACCATAGCTTTCACTGAATCCCATAGGCTTTGGGTTGTCATGTTTACATTTTCATTTGTTTGCATGCATATTTTGATTTCTTTTTCAATTGTGTCTGTGATTTGTTGGTTATTCAGTAGCTTGTTATTTAGCTTCCATACGTTTGTGCTTTTTATAGTGTTTTTTTTTTTTTTTCTGTAGTTGATATATAATCTTACTGCATTATAATCAGAAAAGATGCATGAAATGATTTCAGGTTTTTTAAAGTTTGCCAAAGCTAGATTTATGGCCCAGAATATGATCTGTCCTAGAGAATGTTCCATATGTACTTGAAAAACTGGTGAAATCCATTATTTTGGGGTGAAATGCTCTATAGATATCAATTAGGTCTAGCTGGTCCATTGTTTCATTTAAAGCCTGTGTTTCTTTGCTAATTTTCTGTTTGGTTGAAATATTCATAGGTGTGAGTAGGGTATTAATGTCCGCCACTATTATTGTGTTACTGTTAGTTTCCCCATTTATACTTGTTAGCTTTTGCCTTATGTATTGTATGCTCCTAGGTTGAGTGCATATACATTTATAATTATTATATCTTCTTCTTAGATTGAGCTCTTTATCATTATGTAGTGTCTTTATGTGTCTCTTCATGGTCATTATTTCAAAGTCTGTTTTTCCTGATATGAGTATTGCTACTCCTGCTTTTTTTTGGTCTGCATCTGCATGAACTATTTTTTACCAGCCCCCCACTTTCAGTCAGTATGTGTCCCTAGATTTGAGGTGGGTCTCTTTTAGACAACATATATAAGGATCTTGTTTTTGTATCCATTTGGCTAGTCTTTGTCTTTTGGTTGGCACACTTAACCTATTTATATTTAAGGTAATTATTGATAAGTGTGATCCCATTACCATTTACTTTGTTGTTTGTGTTCATTTTTATAAACCTTTTCTGTTTTTTGTGTCTGGAGATCCTTTAGCATTTGTTGAAGAACTGGTTTGGTGGTTCTGAATTCTCTCAGTTTTTGCTTGTCTGTAAAGCTTTTGATTTCTCCTTCATATCTGAATATAGTCCTTGCTGGATAAAGTAATTTTGGTTGTAGGTTTATCTCTTTCATCACTTTAAGTATGTCCTGCCATTCCCTTCTGGCCTGAAGAGTTTCTATTAAAGATTAGCTGTTATCTTTATGGAGATCCCCTTGTGTGTTATTTGTTGCTTTTCCCTTGCTGCTTTTATTATTTGTTCTTTGTGTTTAATATTTGTTAGTTTGATTAATATGTGTCTTTGTGTGTTTCACCTTGGGTTTATCCTGTTTGGGACTCTCTGGGTTTCTTGGACTTGGGTGACTATTTCCTTCCCCATTTTAGGGAAGTCATCTACTATTATCTTCTCAAGTATTTTTTCATGCCCTTTCTTTTTGTCTTCTTCTTCTGGGACACCTATGATTCAAATGTTGGGGCATTTACCATTGTCCCAGAGGTCTCTGAGGCTGTCCTCATTTCTTTTAATTCTTTTTTTTTTTTTTCCCCTCTCTGCTTCATTTATTTCTACCATTCCATCTTCCTTCTGCCTCATTCTCTTCTGCCTCAATTATTCTACTGCTGGTTCTCTCCAGAGTGCCTTTCATCTCAGTCATTGCATTGTTCATTATTGTTTGATTCTTTATCATTTCATCTAGGTCCTTGTTAAACATTTCTTGCATCTTCTCAATCTTTGTCTTTAGTCTATTTACCTGTAACTCCAGTTTGTTCTCAATGTTTTATTATCATTACTACCATTATTATAAATTCTTTTTCAGGTAGACACCCTATCTCCTCCTCTTTTATCTTTCTTTCTTTTTTTTTTTTTTTTTTAAATTTTGTTTTGGTAGGTTTTGTTTTTTCTTTCTTTTTTTTTTTTTTTTAATCATATTTCTTCACCAGCTGCATGTCTCTGTGCCTTTTCATTTTGTTTAGATTACTGTGTCTGGGGTGCACTTTCTGCAGGCTGGAAGTTCATGTTTTCTCTTAACTGTGGAGTCTGCTCCTTGTGGATGGGGTTGGACCAGTGGCTTATCATGTTTCCCTGATTGGAGGAACTTGTGTCTGTGTTCTGGTGGGTGAAGCTGGATCTTTTCTCTCTGGAGTGCAATTAAGTGTCCAGTAGTGAGTTTTGGGGTGTCTATGGATTTAGCATGGCTTTGGAAGCCCATCTTTTAGTGTTCAAGATTGTGTTCCATTTTTGCCTAAGAGTTATCATGGTGTGTCTTGCACTGAAATTTTCTGACTCTTGGGTGGAGATGGTTTCAATGTAGGTACAGAGACATTTGGGTGAGTTCTTGTCTATTAATAGCCCCTACAATCAGGAGTTCTCTCATGTTCTAAAGTTCTGGAGTTAAATAATCTGCCTCTGGGTTTTAGCCCTTCTCTTACACTAACCTCAAGACTTCTCCATCCATAGAGCACTGAAGTTAATATCATAGGTTAATAGTGAAACAACTCTCCACAGCCAGGAATACCCAGGCAGATTCACAGTTATATAGAGAAGAGAAGAGGGAAGGAGATAGAGGTGATCAAAGGAGAAAGGGGAGCATCAAAAGGGGAGAGAGCAATCAAACCAGTAATCAAATCCCTAAATGAAAAATGAATACTGAAGATTAGATTCTTAAAGATACAAAATTGATACCAAATTTCAAAAACAAAGGTTAAAAACCTGGAATAGAGGTTAGACTCTCAAAAATACAATATAAAAAATACAAAACAAAATTCATCTCCAAAATTTAAAAATACATATATATGAGATTTTTTTTTTTGAAAAGTAATAGTAGGCTATAAAATTAAAGCTAAAAGAGTAATAAAGAAATAATTTTAAAAAAATTAAAAACTGATAACAGTAAAAATATATCTAGGAATTTCTCTGGAGCTATTGTGGGCAGAGTGGGGTCAGTTCATTGTCAGATAGTCCCTTTTTTTGGCTTGTACTTGTTCTTAAGGTCTATATTTGCCCCTCAAATGAACAGTCTTAGCATTAACTACAGGGTTTTAATATGTTGCACCTGTCACTCCCTGAGCAGTTTTCCCTTCTTTGTTTATTTTGGCTTCCTCTGCTTGCAAGTCTCTTCATTGTCTAATTTCCACCCTGACACAAGGGGGTGAAGGTGGCCACTTCGTAAGCTCACTTGTTCAATTGTTTTGTGGAAAGAGAGGGTCACTGCTAACAAAGACTGCTGGTATATGTGGGGAGTGCTCCCAGTGGCTGGACCACATTGGGGTTGCCATAGTCCAAGGTGGAGCCCGTGCTGCTCAGGCTCCGGCATGTTCTGCAAGGGCACTGTCCCAAGTGGCTCCTGCATTTTTTGCACTTCTCAGGTTTAAGCCACTCAGGTTCTCGGGTGTTCCACAAGGGCAAAGACCCAGATGGGCTGGGCGTTTTGTGCCCTTCCCAGGTCCAAGCCACTCAGATGACCGGGTTCTTGGTGAGCGTACTGTCCCAAATGGGCCGTGCATCTTATGCATCTCCCTTGCCCTGGACACTCAGTTTGCAAGATGCACCATGAGGCACAGTCCCTGGTGTGCCACGTGTCTGATCTCAGGGGAGCTGATCTTAGGCTGTGACACTCCTGGAAGTTGTGAACTATCCACGAACCCAGGAAGATGTGGTTAGCAACTGGCAGTGTGCTCAAAGTTTGGTGGAAGATGCAGACACTGGGGCCAAGATTGCAGCAGCCCCTTGCCTTCTGGCTCTGGCTGTTCCTTGCCTGCCTCTCTGCCTCCAGGAAAGGAGGGTACTGAATGGCAGCTGTCTTGCTGGCCTTCACTATTCACTAGGGCACACTACTTCATTCTGTGGGTGTGCCAGGGGTCACCATGTAGTGTTAGAGTCTTTCTCAGGAAAGGTCCTTTTTTTCTTTTTTTTTTTCTTTTTGTCTCTGGTGATCCCACAGTTTAGGTTGCTATGTCATATTAGCTCCCTCAGATTGTCCTCATGGCATTCAAAGCCAGTCCTTACTATAACGGCTAATGATACAGCCCATGCCTCCTTGCCCAGGCCCCACTCGCAGGTGTCAGAAGTGAGCATCTGAGCCACTTATCTGCTGGTAGTTGCTGTTAGGTGAGTATTCAGTGTGTGTGTGTGTGTCTGTGTGTGTCTGTGTGTCTGTGTGCATGCTTTCTTGTTTATTTTGTCCTCTGAAATTCCAAGCTCCCCACAGACATGCCTGTGAGAGTGTTTCCTATTGTGTGGAAACTTCTCCTTCATGACTCCCTCCCCAGGATGGGCCTCCTTCCCTAAATCTTTTGTCTCTGTTTTTGTCTTTTGTATCTTTCCTACCTCCTTTTGAAGAGATTGGGCTGCCTTTCTGGGTGCCTGGTGTCCTCTGCCAGTGTTCAGAAGTTGTTTTGAGGAAGTTGCTCAACATTCAAATGATCTTTTGTTGAATTTATTGGGGAGAAAGCAGTCTCCCCATCCTATCCTTCCACCATCTTGGGACTGCCCATATTAATTTTTAATCTCATATCATTCTCATTAGAAAATATTCTTAATATAATTTCAGTTTTCTTAAATTTGGCAAGGCTTATTTTGTTGCAAAACATGTGATCTACCCTGTGGAAAGGTCCATGTGCACTTGAAAATGGTGTATAATCTGCTATTTTATTATGGAATGTTTTCTATATAAGTTAATCTGAACTAATATACTTGGCTTTTTTTTTCTTTTTTTATTTCCTGTTTGAACAATATTTTCATGATGTTGTAATACCTATGTTATGTTGTGCTTGGTCACTTAGTTGTGTCCAACTCTTTGTGACCCCATGGACTGTATCTTGCCAGACTCCTTGGTCCATGGGGATTCCCAAGGCAAGAATATTGGAGTGGGTTGCCATGCCCTCCTCCAGGGAATTTACCAGCTGAGCCATCAGGGAAGCCCATTAATACTGGAATGGGTAGCCTATCTCTTCTCCAGAGGATCTTCTCAAACCAGGGTCTCCTGCATTGCAGGCAAATTCTTTACCAGCTGAGCTACCAGGGAAGCCCCATGGTGATACCTTCTATATTATCATGATGCAATACCTACTATTACGGCATTGCTGTCAATTTCTCCATTTATATCTGCTAATGTTTTCTTTATGTATCTAGGTGGTTCTAATTGGGGGTATATATATTTACAAGTGTTGCATCTTCTTACTGGATTGATCCCTTTATAATTATGCAATGTCCTTCTTTGTCTTGTGTTACATGCTTTGTATTAAAATCTATTTTGTATGATATAAGTATTGCTCCTGTGCTTTTGTTTCATTTCTATTTGCATGGAATATCTTTTCCCACTCCACCCCTTTCAAGTTGTGTGTGTTTTTAGATATGAAATGAATCTCTTGTAAGCAACATATAGATGGGATCTTATTTGTATATCTGTTCAACCACTTTTTGTCATCTGCATGGAATATTTAGTTCATCTATATTTAAAATATGTATTGGTAGCTGGCTACTTGTCATTTTGTTAATTGTTTCATAATTGTTTGTAGTACTTCTTTGTGTCTTTCTTCTACTCTTTCTCTTTCACCTTATGAAGTTATAACTGTTTCTAGTATTATGGTTGGATTCTTTCTTCTTTTTGTATGTATATCTATGATAGGTTTTGGTTTCCATGAAGTTCATATATAACTATATATAGACATGTGCTTAGTTGTGTCCAACTCTTTGCAACACCATGGACTGCAGTCCTCCATGATCCTCTGTCCTTGGGAATTCTCCAATCAAGAATACTGAACTGAATTGCCATGCCCTCCTCCAGGGGATCTCGCCAATCCAGGGATCAAGCCCAAGTCTCCCACATTGCAGGTGAATTCTTTACTGACTGAGCCACCAGGGAAGACCTATATGTAGACATAGATGTATAATTATATATTCATATATTTTTGTTGTTTTTCAGTCAATCAGTTGTGTCTGAGGCTTTGTGATCCCATGGACTATAGCACAGTAGCCATGGGGCAGGCTTCCCTTTCCTTAACCATCTCCAAGAGTTTCCTCAATCTCTTGTCCATTATGTTGATGATGCCATCCAACCATGTAATCCTCTGTAGCCCCTTTCTCCTCCTGCTCCCAACCTTTCCCAGAATCAGAGTCTTCTCCAGTGACTCATCTCTTCACATCAGGCAGCCAAAATATTGGAGCTTCAGCTTTAGCATCAGTCCTGAATGATAGATTAACTGTACAAAGTATTTTTGGTTGCAGTTTTTTTGTTTTTGTTATTTTTCCTTTCAGCACTTTGAATACACCATGCCACTTCCTCTGGTTTCAAAGTTTCTGCTGAAGAATCAGCTTATTTATTTTTACTGGAGTTCCCTTTTGTATAACTTGTTTCTTTCCTCTTTCTGCTTTTAAGATTCTCTCTTTATCACTAATGTTTTACATTTTAGTTTTACTATGTCTTGATGTAGCTCAATTTGGGTTTATCTTCTTTGGCATTTTCTGCATTTTCTGAACCTGGATATATTTCTTCCCCTTATTTTAGGGAAGTTTTCAGCTATTATATCTTCAAATAATCTATCTGCCCCTTTTTCTCTCTTCTCATAGTATCACTGTAATGTGAATGTCAGGATACTTGATGTTGTCTCAGAGGCCACTTAAGCTATTTTATCTTTAATTTTGTTCCCCTCTTTTTCTGTTCAGCTTATTTAACTTCCACTTCTCTGTCTTCCAGATTTCTGATATGTTCTCTGGTATTATCTAATCAACTCTTGATTCTCTCTAGTGTGCTTTTACATTTCAGTTATTGATTCTTCAGCTTTGATTCATTCATTTTATATTTTCTTATTTGATCATGTTCAGAGTGTGTTCATCCATCTTTCTTCTAAGATCAGTATTTTTATAATCATTACCTTAATTCTAACAGACAGATTGTTTGTAATCATTTTTTTAGTTGTTTTCTAAACAACTGCAAAGATTTTTATCTTTTACATTTGTTATATATTTCTCTGTCATCTCATTTTGCTTAATTTTCTGTGTGTATATCTATGGATTAATATTAAGTAGGTCAGTTTCATTTCTCAGTATTGGAGAAGTAGCTCTTTACAGAAGACAACTTATGGATCCCAGCAATGGGCTTCCTCTGGCTAGCACAGCTAGATGCTCCAGGAGTACCATCTATGTAGTCTCTGTGTGTCCTTCTGTGTGGCAAGGCTGGCTACTGTGGCCATACTGGTTGGCAGGGATGGCCCCAGCTGGGCTGACTCTGTAACCCAGTGATGCCTATCTGCTGCAACCCACTGATGAATGGTCAGGCCCCAGTGGAATAAATTCCAAAACAGCACTTGCTAGCACCAGTATTGGCACAATAGAACAGTATCCACAAAGTGATTCCTGTAAGCATTTCAGACCCCACAGGAACTGCAACTGCCTCCTGCCTGAGCCCAATTCAGGCTCCACAGCCGGGGACCCTGCACAAAGACTAACCCTCAGAAATTAAGGTTTTGAAAAACTGAAGGGCTGATATTCAGAAAAGCAGGAGAAATATAGGAAACAGAGACTGCTCTTAAAGCAAACATGCAAAATCTTACACACTCTGAGTCACAGTGCAGAGGCAGAATACTGACAGACACCTAGGTCCCTGGTGTAGATGCAGAAGACTGACAGACACGTGGATCAGACACACTTGCTGACCTTGAAGATCCTCCTGCAAGGGAGGAGCACTGCATTTGTGATTCCCTGCCACTTGTGAGTCATCCATCCAGGGGAGTGGATCCTGACTGGACTATGGCTCTGCCTCTCCTAGTCCTTTGTTTAAATATGAAGTTGTGGGAATTTTTTTACTGATTGCCCTCAGGCCACTCTCATGTACAGTGGCTCTGTAAGTAGTTGTAATTTTTGTATGTCCCTGGGAGAAAGTGAGTTCAGGGTTCTCATACTCCTCCATCTTAAACTGCCCTATGCTACTTCATTTTATTGTTAGGGTTTACAGTGGAAACAGTGTCAGACTTCATTTTGGGGGGCTCCCAAATCATTGCAGATGGTGATTGCAGACATGAAATTAAAAGACGCTTTCTCTTTGGAAGGAAAGTTATGACCAACCTAGACAGCATGTTAAAAAGTAGAGATATTACTTTGCCAACAAAGATCCGTCTGGTCAAGGCTATGGTTTTTCCAGTGATCATGTATGGATGTGAGAGGTGGACTGTGAAGAAAGCTAAGCACTGAAGAATTGATGCTTTTGAACTGTGGTGTTGAAGAAGACTCTTGAGAGTCCCTTGGACTGCAAGGAGATCCAAACAGTCCATCCTAAAGGAGATCAGTCCTGGGTGTTCATTGGAAGGAGTGATGCTGAAGCTGAAACTCCAGTACTTTGGCCACCTCATGGGAAGAGTTGACTCATTGGAAAAGACCCTGAGGCTGGGAGGGATTGGGGGCAGGAGGAGAAGGGGACAACAGAGGATGAGATGGCTGGATGGCATCACCGACTCGATGGGCATGAGTTTGAGTCAACTCCGGGAGTTGGTGATGGACAGGGAGGCCTGGTGTGCTGCGGTTCATGCGGTCGCAAACAGTCAGACATGACTGAGCAAATGAACTGAACTGAACTGTTGGAGAAGACTCTTGAGAGTCCCTTGGGCTGAAAGGAGATCCAAACAGTCCATCCTAAAGGAGATCAGTCCTGGGTGTTCATTGGAAAGACTGATGTTGAAGCTGAAACTCCAATACTTTCGCCACCTCGTGCAAAGAGTTGACTCATTGGAAAAGACCCTGAGGCTGGGAAAGATTGAGGGCAGGAGGAGAAGGGGATGACAGAGGATGAGATGGTTGGATGGCATCACGAACTCAATGGACATATGTTTGTGTGGACTCCGGGAGTTGGTGATGGTCAGGGATGCCTGGCGTGCTGTTGTTCACGGGATCGCAAACAGTGAGACATCACTGAGCAACTGAACTGGATGACCAAATATCAACTTTATTTTAAATATATCAAATTAAGTGCAAATACTAAACTATAAACTTTCTACTTAAGTTAGCACAAGAAGATCTTTGATCAAATCTTTCAATAAACATTTAGAAATATATATGTAAGCATCCATTTTTGGAAGGGTTAAGTAGAAAATAATAGCTTCATTGCTTTCCTAAGCAAAGAGGACCACAGCAGGCAAATGCCCTCAAAACTGTGTCCCAACCCCAAGGAATTTGTGAGGAGTTTTATAGTCAAGGGACAGAGTTGCTGATAAGAATTAGGATGGCCACAGGGCCTGTATTCCTTTAATCTTCTGGCATCAGGCAGTCTCTGGTTCACAGAACTGTTACACTGTTACCCTCTCTGGAACATTTTCTATTTGGTGGGAATTTTAGTTCCGCAGTCTAGCTCAAATGTATTGTTATGTATATGTCCCTTGAGGAGGAAGGAGGACTCTACTTTAAGGCTTCACTATTGTTTTTTGACTGTCCCTCCCTGGTCTTTGTATCCCCTCCCTTCCCCAATTAGCACTTGCTTAAGCCTACCCTTTGAAACTCAGGGAACTGAACAAGCTTGTTCTCACAAGCTCCCCAGAGTCCTGCTCAGTTTCAATTCTTGATGTGTATCTTTCTATTTTAAAATATATCTTGATTTGATCAAGTAATTGGAATGCAATGTGTAACAAAGTATTGGATGTTATGGTTATTATTAAGAGATATCTTTTTGAACACAAACTTGTATATCTGTAGAGATAATAAAGTATTTCAATTCCTTTTCATTCAAAATGTGAATTCCATTCTATCACTCAGTTATTCCTTTTCAGAACCAAATATACAGTGGTTAAGAATATAGACTCAGCTGACAGTTTCTGCCTCTTGCTCAGATGGTAAAGAGTCTGACTGCAATGCAGGAGACCAGGGTTCAATTCCTTGGTTGGGAAAATCCCCTGGAAAAGGGAATAGCAAGGTACTCCAGTATTCTTACCTGGATAATTTCAAGGACAGAGGAGCCTGCAAGCTACAGTCTATAGGGTCGCAAAGAGTCAGGCATGACTGAGCAACTAACACTAACTTTCTTCAACTTCTTCATGCCTCAAGTTTCCCACATCTTTACAATTAAGGAAATGGTGGTACTTACACCAGGTCTTGGTTACATAAATTACTACATTTAAAGTAGTGGATGATTTCCTGCCCCATAGTAGATGATACATCAGTATTAGTAGTTATTAGTGGTTGCATATTTTTTTAGGTTATACTTTGTGATTTTTTTCTGAATATAAAGAGTACATGCTCCTTTGTAAACAATAAATGTGTAAATGATAAAACGAATAGTGCATTCATATTGCACTTTATCACCAAGAAAATAAATGTGTTGCAAGTGGTTTCATTTCATCCTGTTTCTCAGAAATTGTGCAAATCTTCTTGTGTAATACCTAATAAATGAAAGAAATGTGAAAACACTTCCTTCATATGGTACTGATATGGAATGAATTCTAAGAGGAGGTTTGCTTAGTAAGAATACAGATGTTCCAATATTCATTTCCATGAGATGCCAAGATAAGTCTGCCAGGAACAAAACTAGGGTGTAATTTGTGTAAATCATAGTATGTTAAGTGTATTATGTATTAAGAGTTTGTTGATTAATGCTAGAACAATATTTTTTTTTAAACTTCTGCATCCTGTTGTCTATCCCATAGCAAGATAACTGGATATCACTAATACAAGATTAATTAGTAACTTCAATTCTATTCTACACATCACCAAGATGTTTTGTGAAATAAACATTATTTGGCATTTAGTTTTCCCTGAGAAGCAAATAATTTGGCTGTTTCTTCCTCTATGAGAGATTGCATAATATGTGCTGCTTCTGCAGTTTAAAACAACCACATTTTCTTCAATCCTTGCCACACAGGCTACATTTAGATGGTGGCATTTGGCTATCAATTTAGATTAAATATTAAAATACACAGAGTAACATTCCAATCAAACCTCCATCCCTTCATGAATTACCATATCAGCAAGTCCTTAGCAGCATGAACATTGTGTCAGGGCATTGTGACTGCTAGATGTATTTGTTCTTTAGGGCAGTGCAGCAGGATCACCATCTATCTTCTTAATTCTTTTATGCCCGCCCAAAGGCTGAGCATGTATTACTCATTACAGCAAAATGCTCTTTGGTATTTTGAGGTTATTACTCATATGTGTCCAATTCAACTGTTCACTTTGTCATTCCATTAGTTATATGAAAAAGTGTTTATTATATAATGTGTCCTGTAGCAACTACTCCATAGATATACTACACTGCTGCAAATTTAGGTATTTGTTGCTGCATTTGTTTTCCCCCTGGCTTCCTTTTCTGATTTCTAGTCTAAATAATGGAGTCTGTCATTCATTACTAGAGTCAGTTGCTTAAAGAAATTGCATCTCTTTACTCTGATGTTTTTTAATTAGCAAACATGTAAGATGTCATTCTGGAGAGGGTTTTCTTTCTCATATTTCTTACTTGATGGCATAGTTTCAACTTAGCATATCAGGTGTGTTTTTAATCCACTTGATTTATTTATGGTATTTTATTAAACTTTACTTAAGAAAATACCTTAGTATGCAAAGTGATCAATAAAAAATTGCCATTTCCTGGTAAAACATGAAAGCTTCACTGTATCTCTAAACTCCTTTATTAAATGAAAACTTCCAGCATTTTGAGTGGAAAAAGTACACATAACAAAGTACTAGATTGCTTTGTTGAAATGCTTATTTTCTTATTATTTTTCCTAAACCTTCTTTTGGAAGTAGGATCCATATTGGACTCAATGGAATTCTCAGATCCCAAAAGGTCACTTCTTCTGATCCTCTGAGTGTCACTCCTCAGATGTCCTTGTCTACAGCATTAATGCAGGGTTATTTTAACCTGTTTCACAAACAAAGGGGAGAAGAAAAGTGAAATGGATTTTTTATATTTTAAATAAATCTGCTCAAGCATCACAAGATAAAAATGCCTTGTTAGTGTATATGCCCAGTAGTGGGATTGTTGGGTTATATGGTAGTTCTAGTACTAGGTTTTTAAGGAATCTCCATACTCAATAGTGTTCTCAATAGTGGCTGTATCAGTTCACATTCCCACCAACAGTGCAAGAGGGTTTCCTTTTTCCCACATTCTCTTTAGCATTTATTGTTTGTAATTTTTTTTTTTTTTTTAATGATGGCCATTCTGACCAGTATGAGTTAATATCACATTGTAGTTTTGACTTGCATTTCTCAAAGAGTGAGCAATGTTGAGCATCTTTTCAAGTGTTTGTTGGCCATCTGTATGTCTTCTTTGAAGAAATGTCTATTTAGGTCTTCCACCCATTTTTTTGACTGAGCTGTTTGTTTCTCTGGTATTGAGTTGCTTCAGCTGCTTTATATTTTGGAGAATAATCCTTTGTCAGTATTTAATTTATTGTTACTTTCTCCCATTCTGAGGATTGTCTTTTAATGTTGTTTATTGATTTCTTTGCTGTGAAACCCTAAGAAAACCATAATTGAAAGAGAAACATGTACTCCAATGTTTATTTTAACAGTTTTTGCAATAGCTAGGACATGGAAGCAACTTATATTGTCCATCAACAGATGAATGGAAACAAAAATATAGTACATATATAAAATGAAATATTACTCAGTTATAAAGCACATTTGATTCAGTCCTAATGAGATGGATGAACCTAGATCTTATTATACAGAGTTGCTTAAGTCAGAAACAGAATGACAAATATTGTATATTAACACATGCATATGGAATCTAGAGAGATGGTACTGATGAACCTATTTGCAAGGCAGCAATGGCGACACAGACATAGAGAACAGACAGTGGGGGAAGAAAAATGTGGGATAAATTGAGAGAATACCATGGAAACATGAACATTACCATATGTAAAATAGATAGCAAGTGAGAATTTTCTGTGCAACACAGGGAGCTCAACCCAAGACTCTGTGACAACCTAGAGGGGTGAAATGGAGAGGGAGGTGAGATTGGAGTCCAGGAGGGAAGAGTTGCATGTATACCTGTGGTTTATTGGCATTAATTTATGGCAGGAACCAATACAATGTTGTAAAGCAATTATTTTCCAATAAAATTTTTAATGCCTTTTTATTTTAGTCTCACATCATAAATGATTATCAACATCCAAGCACTTCCAGTCACTTTATTGCATTCAGTTCAGTTCAGTTCAGTCGCTCAGTCGTGTCCAACTCTTTGCGACCCCATGAACCGCAGCACGCCAGGCCTCCCTGTCCATCACCAACTCCCGGAGTTGACTCAAACTCATGCCCATCGAGTCGGTGATGCCATCCAGCCATCTCATCCACTGGTGTCCACTTCTCCTCCTGCCCTCAATCCCTCCCACCATCAGGGACTTTTCCAATGAGTCAACAGTTTGCATGAGGTGGCCAAAGTACTGGAGTTTCAGCTTCAGCATCACTCCTTCCAATGAACACCCAGGACTGATCTCCTTTAGGATGGACTGGTTGGATCTCCTTGCAGTCCAAGGAACTCTCAAGAGTCTTCTCCAACACCACAGTTCAAAAGCATCAATTTTTCGGTGCTCAGCTTTCTTCACAGTCTAACTCTCACATCCATACATGACCACTGGAAAAACCATAGTCTTGACCAGACGGATCTTTGTTGGCAAAGTAATATCTCTGCTTTTTAATGTGCTATCTAGGTTGGTCATAACTTTCCTTCCAAGGAATAAGCATCTTTTAATTTCATGGCTGCAGTCACCATCTGCATTATGTATATTTAAATGTTAACTTCAGGGTTAATTTCTAACATGATGTTATTGTGTTTAGAAAACTTACTTTTTCTTCTTGTGCAGACCCTCAGTTGTTTCCAACTCTTTACAACTCATGAACTGCAGCACAAAAGGCTTCCCTAAACCTCACCAACTTCCAGAGCTTCCTTAAACTCATGTTCATTGAGTCAGTGATGCCATCCAACCATCTCATCCTCTGTCATGCCCTTCTCCTCCTGCCTTTAATCTTTCCCAGCTTCAGGTTCTTTTCTAATAAGTCAGCTCTTCACATCAGGTGGCCAAAGTACTGGAGGTTCAGCTTCAGTATCAGTCCTTCCAATGCATATTCAGGACTGATTTCCTTTAGGATAGAATGCTTTGATCTCCTTGCAGTCCAAGAGACTCTCAAGCGTGTTCTCTAACACCACAGCTCAAAAACATTAATGTGTCGGTGCTCAGTCTTCTTTGTGGTCCAACTTTCACATGAATACATTACTACTGGAAAAGCCATAACTTTGACTAGACAGAAGTTTTTGGCAAAATAATGTATCTGTTTTTTTTAATATGCTATGTAGGTTGGTCATAGCTTTTCTTCCAAGAATCAAGCGTCTTTTCATGTCATGGCTACAGTTACCATCTGCAGTGATTTTGGAGCCCAAGAAAATAAAGTCTGTCTCTGTTTCCATTGTTTTCCCATCTTTTTGCCATGAAGTGATGGGACTGGGTGCCATGATCTTAGTTTTGTGGATGTTGTATTTTAAGCCAGCTTTTTCACTCTTCTCTTTCATCTTCATCAAAGCTCTGTAGTTCCTTTTCACTTTCTGCCATAAAGGTGGTGTTATCTGCATATCTGAGGTTACTGGTATTTCTCCTCGGAATCTTGAATCTGGCTTCTGCTTCATCCAGCTTGGCATTTCTCTTGATGTACACTGCATATATGTTAAATAAGCAAGGTGAAAATATATAGCCTTAATGTACTCCTTCTGCAATTTTGAACACGTCCATTGTTCAGCTGAATTCCAGCACAGCTGGAATTCCATCACCTCCATTATCTTTGTTCAGAGTGATGATTCCTAAGGCCCACTTGACTTCACATTCCAAGATGTCTGACTCTAGGTGAGTGATCCCATATCATGGTTACCTGGGTCATAAAGATATTTTCCTGTATAGTTCTTCTGTGTATTCTTGCCACGTCTTCTTAATATCTCTGCTTCTGTTAGGTCCATACCATTTCCAGCCTTTATTGTGTCCATCTTTACATGAAATGTCCCGTGGGTATCTCTAATTTTCTTGAAGAGATCTCTAGTCCTTCCCATTCTATTGCTTTCCTCTATTTATTTGCATTGTTCACTTAGGAAGGTTTTCTTTTCTCTCCCTGCTATTCTTTGGAACTAGAAAACTCATATTTATGTGATTTTAAGGTTTGTTTTCTTTTCTTTTTTTTTTAACTCATTCTTGGAAATATATAAAGGGATAATTTATTTAAATTTCTTATTTTATTTATCTAAGTGCTGTTCTCCAATATACATACTTTATATAACCACTCAAATGCTGAATAAAATAATAGATAAATTGCACAGTAATTTTTGACTTTACTTATTTTCTGGCAATTTTAATTTTTATGCTTAAACTGTATAATTCAATGTCAAAATATGTCTTTGACCTGCATATATGTGTTTTTCTATTTCTAAGTAAGTGCAAATGAATTATAATGAAAAAAATTGTGATTCATTCATCTATTCATTGTGTAATACTCTTAGTTTAAATATTTCCTTGAGCAATAATTGATATCATGCTTTGAAACATGAACATAAAACCTGAAATTGTTCTAATCATGATACTTTATAAGAATTTCAGTAATATACTAGGTGATGGATATAAGATAATGAGTAGTGATTAAAGGTACCACCAGTTTCAAGTTAATAAAAAAAAAAAAAAAGAATACTCAAGTCAGAAAATGAATATAGATTATAAGAGGATGAAAATTCATCTATTCTTCTTATCCTTGAGTCTCTTTATAAATTGTCTCTAATTCAGAGGCTAATATTTTGGAAAACTTAGATTGACAGATTAGTGCCAGGTTTAGAATTTAAAATAAATATCAAACCCAAATCAAAGGATCTTTTTTTATACTGAACACATATTTTTTGAGCAAACAGAATTAAATATTCAAAAATAGCTAACATGTGACAACTGAAAATATCAGATGTGATAACATTTAAACAATGAAAATATTACACAAATAGAAGTAAATATTGCTTATGTAAAATAATTAACTACAAGAATTAAAATAAAAGAGAAGCAGGATGGGCATGAGTCAAAAAAAAAAAAAAAATACTGGAAGAAGTCAATGTAATAAAGTGAAAAGAAGATTTAACAGCCAAGTAATACTGACAGATCGTCACAACCATGGCAGTATTAGAGATGATGATATTACAAAATAGAAAAAAACAGAGAATTATTTTTGAGAAATAAGGTGGAAATTTTATACTCTTGAAGTGTGGGGATGCAACCTGTTATGTAGCTAGAATAGGAAAAATTAGTCCAGAATGTCGGTGGCCAAAAGACAAAGAAGGGAAAAGCCTGCAAAAATAGAACAAAAAAAGGTCCAAGGATCAGAGTTAGGGCCACAGGTAAAAGAAACAGCCCTCCTGGCTAGTACAATTTACACAAGACAGCCTCAGGGGAGGAGAAAAATCATAAAAGAGGAGCCAAAACTGAGCCGGGGCTTCTCTTCTCTTCGCCTCTTTTGGGTCGGCTCAGGCTCATGCTTTGAGAATGTATTCTCCTTTGTTTGCCAAATAAAAATGAGCTGTGAAATGGAGCTCTAACACTGGTCCATCCATTGCTTCAAATTTTTACTGTGGCACAAGAGAAACAGGGAAGTTACAAACTACCTTGACAAACCTACGATGTTTTATGTCATAGAATATCACTACATGAGCTTGTGAAAATTTGTTGCTTTCCAGAGTGAGAACCTCAGTGAAAGAAACATGCTCCCTACCTGGCTAGCCCTGACTTGCATAGAGCAGGTTCACGGGGAGGAAACAAAACATATAAAAAGAGGGAGCCAAGACGGGTTGAGGTTCCTGCTTTGGGATTGGCATATCCTCATGCCTCAAGCGTGTGCTATTCTTTGCTTGCCAAATAAAACTCTGAGCTGTAACACCGCTCAGCTGTTTCAAACTTTCACTGCAGCCAGACAGAACTGAGGAAATTGCACATTCCACCAAAAATATCTGGGGCTGTGACCTGGATGTAACATGGCTGAAGCAACCTCAGCTGGGCCCCAGCGAGATGGAAGCCAAGCACAGGAGAAGCCCAACTTGGTGAAAGCTCACCCTGTGTAAGCTGAACACAAAGGAAACCCAGAGCAATAGAAGTCAGGAGAAGCCCAGCATGCTGCAAAACCGAACTCAGTTCGGACAGCAAAACCGAACTCAGGAGAAAGCTCATACAACACAGTCTCTGATTTCAGAAGACCTCCGGGGAAGGTAAAAAGTCCTCGGTCCTGTGGTTGGAAGGACAAATAACTAACAAAATCTTAATTCCTACACAACCTCTCATTTCTTGTCTCCCCAAACACCCTGTGAACAGGTGAGTAGCAGTGGGTGCAACTGAGGGCCTCCGGCAGGGATTACTTCCCAATGTATCCCGAAAGCTCCACTATCCACTACACCCTAGTAGCTATTGGCAAAGAAGGTGAGGGTTCTTTTGTCCTTAATCTCCTTTGTGCAAAGGATCAAGCTGTCAGGCGAGTGCATGCTCCTTGGTTCTGTCTCATCTCAACAAACATTTGGATTAACGGACATTAAAGCCCTCAGTGCATCGCAGCTCTTGGGTCTTGGACAAACCATGTTATAGGTCGTAGACAAATCAGTGTTACAGCTCTATTTTAGTTAGAAGATAGCAGGAAAATCCATTCTCGAGGCATGAGGGCATGCTGACCCGAAGACGTGAAGAGAAGAGAGTGGGGGAGTGCACCAGCACCCGGGAAAGAGAGAGAGAGTGAGAGAGAGAGAGAGAGAGAGCACACACATGGGGGGGGGGGCGGGGGAAGAGAGAGATGCAGAGAGAGAGAGAGCCCACGTATGAGGGAGAGAGAGAGAAAGAGTGAGAGAGAGAGAGAGTGCATGCACATGGGGCAGAGAGAGAGAGAATGAGAAAGAGTGCATGCACACAGGGGAGAGAGAGAGAGAAAGAGAGAGAGAGAAACAGCGCATGCACATGGGAGAGAGAGAGAGAAAGTGCTTCAGCTCCTCCTTTTATGTTTTTTCCTCCCCCTGGGCCTGCCCTATGCAAATTCTGCTTAGCCAGGAGTTCTGTTTTTTCTGAGGTCTTCACTCCAGTCCTCAGACATTCCTTTGACCTTTCTTTGGTCTATTTTCACAGGCTTTTCCCTTTCTTGTCTTTTAGCCACCATTTTGGACTCTGGTTTCCTATTCTAACTTCCTAACATTCCCTCCTCAATAGATGGGAGACCCAATTCTTTGGGAATAGGTACATCAAAGCCTTTCTGGCTACTTCCTGCTGAATTGGGATGGCAAGGCGTATTGGGCCTCCCCCTCTTGCTAGTCTCAGGCCTCAAGAGTCCTCATAATGGTGTCTATCTAAGGGTGAGTTATATTTTCCATTGTCGGTTGTAGTTTTGTATCTTTGTTGAACTGGCATCACATGCTGTAGCTTGTTGACCTGAGCAGAGACAAAACAGGTTAGACAATTGATAATGTATAGAACAATCATAAACAGTATCAGTATGGTGTAACAAGGACTTGTAGGAACATTAGCCAATTCTAAATTCCCATCACCAGGATGGCTCAAGTCCCTCCTTGTTCAGGGATCAGAAGATTTATCTCCTGCCTGTTTTGGAGTACAATCTCTACCATGCTGTGTTGGCTCTTTAGAGCTATCCTGAGAAATCTTGTCCCCAGAAAACAGATTTTGGGGGTGTTCATTAGAATGACACTCATTTGTTCTGAATAGATATCTGAGATCTCCCAGGGGCTCACAGGTGTATTGAGTGTCCTCTTCTGTTTTCTTCCATGGCTTGACTCATGAGTAGTGAATCAGGAGTCATGTCCTGGTATCTTGACTGCTGTGGGGGTAGAAAGTATTACAGGGTAGGGGCCCTTCCGTGTGGGCTGGAGTTGAGCCTTTGGGGACCCATCTTTCCAGACCTTAATTAGGACTTGAGTCCCTGGAGCATATACTGGTGACTCCTTAGAATCTTTAGGGTCCTGGTTCATACCCCACAAGCATATATCCTGTTGGAATTGTCCAATGGCCATTGTATAAGACTGGAGGGTCTGAACCTCTGGATCTAGGAAGAGGTCATTGACATAAATAAAAGGTCTCCCATATAGCATCTCATAAGTTCTAAGACCAACCTATTCTTTAGGGGCAATATGGGTGCAGAGGAGAGCTATTGGTAAAGCCTCCTTCCATCTCAGGGAGGTCTCTTGGGTTATCTTTTTTATTGCTGATTTTAAGAACTGGTGGCTCTTTCTACTTTTCCTGAAGACTGAGGTCTCCAGGCACAATGGAGATAATAAGTAATGCCCAATGCTTTAGAGACTCCTTGGGTGACCTTAGAAGTAAATGATGTCTCATTGTGACTTTGTAATGACCTGGGAAGACCAAATCTTTGAGGGATTTCATGGAGCAGTTTCTTTTTTTCCCACCTCCTCAGCTTTCTCAGTCTGGGTGGGAAAGTCTTCAGTCCATCCTGTGAATGTATCTACCATGACTAATAGGTATTTATACCCTTGAGAAACTGGCATCTGGGTGAAGTTCATCTGCCAGCCCTCTTCTGGATAGGTCCCACATCATTGGATGTGCTAGGCCAGCTGGGGTCTTCGAGCTCCTTGAGGGTTGTTTATTTGGCAAGTGGGACAAGAGGAGACCACTTGCCTTATAGTTGTTTGGAGGCCTACTCCTCTGAAGGACCTTTCTAGTAATCTTTGGATGGCCTTTTCCCCTAAATGAGTGCTGGCATGTAAGGAGTTAACCAACTTCCATTGGAGGTTCCCAGGCAGAAAAAGGAGTTCCTCCTTTTGCAGCCACATTGTATGATCTTCTTGAAAGCCCTCACTCTTAGCTTTAAGAGTCTCACATTCAGTATATGAAGGAGTTTCTGGCAAATTAGTCTGTGGAACTAAAGTGGCAACCCCTATTAGGTCATGGTTCTGTAATGTTGCTCTCTTAGCTGCCTGATCAGCTGCTTGGTTCCCTCATGCCACTTCCACGCTCCCTTTTTGGTGTCCTTTACAGTGGGTGACTGAAACCTCAGTGGACAGATGAGGTGGACTCCAAGAGTCTAAGAATTTGATCACCATATTTGATTGGGGGCCCTTGGGTGGTCAAGTGACCCTTTTCTTTGCAAATAGCAGCATGTGCATGTAGCACCAGAAAGGCATACTTGGAGTCAGTGTAAATGACTATTATTTTTCCTTTTCCTAGCTCTAAAGCTCGAGTCAGGGCTATAAGCTCTGCTAATTGGGCTGAAGTACCTGGTGGCAGAGGCTTAGCCTCTATGGTCTCAAAATTGGAGACTACTGCATACCCGGCTCTTCTTTTTCCATCTAAGACAAAGCTGCTTCCATCAGTGTACCAAATTTCCTCAGGATTGGTCAGAGGATCTTCTAACAATCCCTCTTGGGGTTTTGTCCAGTGGTCCAAGGTTTCTAAACAAGAGTGAAAGGGGAGAGAGCCCCTGGGGGTAGGCAGGAGGGTGGCTGGATTAAGAACCTCACAAAGGGATATAGTGAGGCCTGGGATTTCCATCAGCATTACTTGATATCCGAGGATTCTTTGATCAGACATCCATAAATGGCCTTTCCCATTTTGGAGTTGTTTTATTTGGTAGCTGGTAAAAATAGTTAGTTTGCACACAAAGGAGAGTTTTAAAGCATCTTCTATCATGATTGCAGTAGCTGCAAGATTTCGAAGGCACGGGGGCCAGCCTCAGGTGGTTGGATCGAATCTCTTGGATAAGTAAGCTACAGGCTGGGGCTCAGATCCCAACCTTTGAGTTAACACTCCCAAGACTATTCCCTCTCTTTCATGGACATAAAGTTGGAATGCTTTTTCTGGGTCTGGCAACCTCAAGGCTTGAGTTAAGGCTTGTTTTAATGTAGCCTCTGCACTCTTTTGAGGAGTTCCCCACATCGGTGGGATTGAATCATCCCGTCCCTTTAAGCTTTCACATAAGGGCTGGGCAATTAGACCATAGTCGGGTATCCAGATTCTACAATACCCAGGTAGCCCCAGGAAAGCTCGTAATTGTTTTTGAGTCATGGAGGAGGACAACTGGAGGGTTACTTGTATCTGATCAGAGGACAGCCTCCTAGACCCACGTGTGATCTGAACTTCCAGGTAAGTGACCTTTGTCTCGACCGTCTGTGCCTTAGCACGGGAGACTTTATATCCCCTTTCTGTCAAAAGTTTAGAACCTGAATTCCATGTTGTCAGGAATTTTCCTCATCTGGAGAGCAAATTAGTAGGTTATCTACGTATTATAATATTTTCCCATTAGGTCCCGGGGCCAGATCTAGGAGATCCCGGCTAAGGGCCTGTCCAAACAAGTTGGGGCTATCTCTGAACCCCTGAGGTAATACTATCCAAGTCATCTGTTGGTGTTTTTCTCCTGTGGCCTCCCACTCAAAGGCAAAAATATATTGGGATTCTTTAGCCAGTGGTATGCAAAAAAATGCATCTTTGAGATCCAAGACTGTAAACCACTTGGCACTGGGTGGGATTTCTCCCAAGATTACATAGGGATTGGGTACTGTGTGATGGAGGGGGACTACAGCTTCATTTATGATCCAGAGATCTTGAACCATTCACCAGGTTCCATCCTTTTTCTTTACTGAGAGGATTGGGGTGTTACATGGCGAACTGGAGGGGACCAATAGCCCACAAGCAAGGAATTTATTTATTAAAGACTGTAGTCCCTCCCAAGTCTCTCTTTTGAGAGGATATTGTTTCCGGTTAGGAAACCGAGTGGGATCTCAGAGGACAATGATGACAGGTTCAGCTTGGTGGGCTTGTCCAGGAATTCCCTGGTCCCACACCTGGGGGTTAATTTTGCCCTCTCATAGTTTTTGGTCCCTCTCTATTGGAGAAAGTGTAATGGGTTCTTCAGTAGTAACCAGAAGCTGTAGGTTCCTAGGGACTGAAAAGCTTCCCATCCCAAGGGTGGTGTCCAGTTTAGTAAGTATATCTCTTCCCAATAAGGGAGTGAGACTCCCAGGGACCACCAGAAACTGGTGGGAAAGTATTTGTCCATCCCAGCAACAAAGAAGTGCTTAGGTGAATCTTCTTGTAGTTGCTTTTCCTGTAGAACCCAAAATGGTACAGGTTTGGGAGGAGAAGGCTCTGGAGTAGGAGATCAAGACAGAGTAGGTAGCCCCTGTGTCAACCAAGAAATTCTGACCTACCTGCCACATCCATTTGCACTCTTGGCTCCAGCCCCGTGATAGTTATCTGTGACAGGTGGGCTGGCTGGAGCCAGACACTTCAGTTCTGTTGAACCATCATGGGAGAAGGCTTGGTGCTTGACCTTGAGGCTGTTGTGTCCCCAGGGCAGAGTGCCGCCCAGTGTCCCAGTTGATGGCATTTGTAGGAGACTTGTCATGGTTTGGACACTCTTTGGCACAATGCCCCGCCTGTCTATAGATTAGGCATTTGCTTTGTGCCTTGTCCTTCAAGGATGGGGGTGTGCCATAGGGCTTCCCTGGAGAGCGGCCAGAATCTGGGCATGTCTTGTCTCTTTCCTTCTCTCCCTCTCCTGGGCCTTGGCCTCCTTCTCCTGTTCTCTGTTATAAAAGGTATTGGTGGCTGTCTGGATGATCTCCTCTAAAGAGGAAGCAGGGTCCTGTGGCTGTAGCTGCTGTAACTAAATTCTGATATCTGATGAACATTGGGACAGGAATTTGTCCTTTAAAATCACCTGTCCCTTGTAAGAGTCTAAGTCCAGATTGGTAAACTTTTGGAGGGAGGGCCTCTTTTAGCCTTTCCGGAAAGTCAATGGGGTTCTTGTTGGGCTCCTGAGTTATTGTTGAGACTGGGAACAGTCCCACAAGTAATAGGCTTCCTTCTATTTCCATGGGCGAGTCTTTCTGAAGCTTATCATACCCAGTACTGTTGCAACCTGAGAGCCAGGCATCTCTGAGTCAGGGTGCAGATCCCCAGGCAGGCTGAGGCATGACAACCTCCTAGAGATCGAGTCCCTGGGCAGGTCGAGGCATGACAGCCTCCCAAGAATTGGGTCCCTGGACAGGTCGAAGTGTGACAACCTCCTTGGACCCCTGGGACTGGTGGATCTCTGAGCAGTTGAGGCGTGACAACCTTTCAAGGACCAGATCCTTAGGCAGGTCAAGGTAGGTTGACCTCCTGGGACCCCCGGACTGGAGTTGACCAGTGCTGGGTAGGATTAAGAGGTTTGATATTATACAGTATTTCCCTCCCAAGGCCAGCTATTTTCTGGTTTTCCCTCCAAAAGATTGTAAAGGCAACATTGTGGGCCCAAATGGGGCTCAGGAAAGGAGCATGAAACAGGAAGGAAGGAGGCAGAGCACAACCTTTGAAAGAATGACATAGCACAAGGGCATAAAGTAAACCAATTAAAATCAATTAGGTCCAGATGACAGGTAAATTCAAGTAAACCTTAATCCGCAATCTATAAGCCAACAGACACACCCAGAGATGGCAGGACAGCTCTAAGTCACTGTCAAAAGAGGGAGGACTGGGTGGTTTCCCAATGGTTGGGATGATCCTCCCACTCATTATCATATTAATTCACCCCACTCTCAAAACCTAGCCAGGTTGCATCCCATTGCCCTAGGCAATGGTCCACACCCTGAAAAGTGACTTCTCTCTAAATCCTAACAAAGCCACCTCTTACTTATCGCTTTGTTTCTCAATGAAATTTTGCAATGAAACATCAGAGCCTGAGCTTCATTAGGTCTTGAAGCCAGGCATCCTGGGTTTTGGCTGGGCTCGAGTCCCAGGAGATAGCTGAAGGACAGGAGGAAAAAGCAGTGGGAAAAACATGCCAAGGAATCCCCTTCATAGCCTGCCGGGAAATCTGCTAAATTCCTGACCTGTGCTCAAGTTTTCATTGGCCTGATTCTTGGCACAGAGAGGAGTAAGGACAGAAGAACCCCCATGGGCTTGGGTAACAGCTACTGGGGCCCAGCAGATAGTCCCTTTGGGACATACCAAAGAGTAGCCTCTCCAGAGTCCCTCGATTTCGCCCACTTCCACCCGCCTGTTTGCGGGGGTTCAAGGAAACAAGAGATTGTAAAGGAATTAAGATTTTGTTAGGGATGTCCCTCCAGCCATAGGAGCATGGACCTCCTACCTTAACCGGAGGTCTCCTGGAATCTGAGGCTGAGCCGCGTGAGCTTTCTGCTGAGTTCGTTTTTCTCTGTCGTGGTCTCCAGCACGATGGGCCGCTTGTCAGTTCCCTTCCTCTGGGTTTTCTTCGCCTTCCACGTCTACCGCAGGAGCTTTCACTGAGTTGGGCTCCTGCTGTGCGTGGCCTCCTCCTTGGGGGGGCCTCACCGAGGTTGTTTCAGCCAGGTTAAACCCGAGTCACGGCACCATAGATGTCAGACGAGTGTATGCTTCTCAGTTCTGTCTCGTCACAACAAAGATTTGGAGTGACGGACATTAAAGCCCTTGGCACGTCACAGCTCTCGGGTCTTGGACAAACCGTGTTATAGCTCTTGGACAAATCCAGTGTTACAGCTCTCTTTTATTTAGAAGATAGCAGGAAAATCCATCCTCGAGGCGTAAGGGCATGCTGACCTAAAGACGCAAAGAGAAGAGAGTGGGGGAGTGCACCAGAGTGCAGGAGAGGGAGGGAGAGTGAGAGAAAGAGAAAGAGCACACACACGGAGGAGAGAGAGAAAGAGAAACAGCACATGAACATGAGGCAGAGAGAGAGAGGGAGAGCAACAGAGAGAGAGAGAGAAAGAGTGCACGCATGTGGGGGAGAGAGAGAGAGAGAAAGAGCGCATGCACGCAGGGGAGAGAGAGAGAGAGAGAATGTGCTTCGGTTCCTCCTTTTTTTTTTTTTTTTTCCCCTCCCCTTGGGCCTGCCCTTTGCAAATTGTGCTTAGCCAGGAGTGCTGCTTGTTCTGAGGTCTTCACTCCAGTCCTCGGACCTTCCTTTGATCTTTCTTTGTTCTATTTTCACAGGCTTTTCCCTTCCTTGTCTTTTAGCCAATGCTGTTTTGGACTCAAGTTTCCTATTCTAACTACCTAACAAAGCCGAAGAAAACTCTGGGCATAGGTCAGGCATTTAGCAGTTTTTCCGGAAGGCTATGAAGGGGGGACCTTGGCACATATTTCCCACTGCTTTTTCTCCCATCCTTCAGCTCCTCCCTCCATCTGTGCTGCTATTTAAAAGTATTGGTGAGGTCATCATATTTCCACTTCTGAAAGTTGTGTTTGAAACTGTTTACCAAAGACTGGGACTCGAACCCACATGACCAGGACTCTGTGCTGTGCTGTGCTTAGTCACTCAGTCATGTCCAGCAGCGACTCACACCCAAAGGACCTAGTGAAGCTCAGATTCTTGATGTGTCATCACAGAGAGAATTCAGCAAGAGGCAAAGAGATGGGTAAGAAATGGACTTACTTATTCAAATTCTGTGAGAATTCAGTGAGAGGCAAAGAGATGGGTAAGAAATGGATTTATTTATTCAAATTCAGAGAGAAGCATACTCCACAGACAGTGTGGGGCATCGCAGAGGGCAAGTGTGGCCATGAGCTGTGACACGATTAGTTTTCATGGGCTGAGTAACTTCATATGCTAATGAGATGGAAGGTTATTCCAACTATTTGGGGCAGGGGTAGAGTTTTCCAGGAATTGGAAAAGACCACTCCTTGGTCTTTTGACAGTGTCTTGGAACTGTGATGGTGTCTCTAGATGTGTCATTTAACTTGCAGGTTGAAGATCAAGGTTTAGTTGAAGTCTTCTTGCCTGCCATCTTGGACCCATTTGATTTTAATCAGTTTAATTATGCCCTTGGGCTATATCATTCTTTCAAAAGTTGTGCCCTGCCCCCTTCCCTCCTGTTTCATGCTCTTTTCCTGAGCCCTGTCTAGGCCCAAAATGTTGCCCGTAAAACCTTCTGGTGGGACCAGCAGAAAATAGCTTGCCCTTGGGAGGGAAATACTGTATAATATCCAATCCCTCCAGAGATTCAGGCCTTCATCTTCCATGTTTCCTACAACATGTGCAAAAACAGCACCTCTCAGCGGACCTGCTAGGGCAGGTGACAGGCACAAATGTCTTCTAGAAGTCCATCTGTTGGTGGCATCCTTTCAAGGGCAATTGGTCTTTCCCCTTTGGGAGTTAGCCCCGCAGGCCATTTGGGCCCAAAGCCAATCTATATCAGGCTGGGTGGAGTGATGTTGCCTACAGAGGGAGCAGGGTCCTGGTTGTAGGAGTTGAGGTAAAGTGGCTTAAGGACAAAATGATAAGAGGCAACAGACCAGATGTTTGATAAAAGTGGAGTGAGGATTTGATCTGGGGATATGTTCATTACTTTTATTATTACTCACTGTTGGTATATGACAATGAAATATTTCTCTTAAGGAAAACTAGGGGAGGAATCAGTGACTTACATTTCCTCAGAGCAATAAGAGTATTAGGTTTGCAGCTATTTTGACAGGTTCCCAGTCTCAGGGCAGAGGCTTGGATTGCTTTACATTATAGCACCTATTTCATTCCAAAGTGGATTAACCAGCACTGATTTAAGATTACAACCCCTTAAACCTATGGAACACTAGTCAAGCTGGAAACCTTGGAGAACTTTAACCCAGATGTCCAGGAGGTCTACCTGACTCGCCCTGCTGAGGTATCTGGTCCCAAGGAGGTTGTTATGCCTCAGTCTGCTTACTAGGGGATCCACCAGTTCTGGGGACCCAGGAGGTTAACATGACTCAGCCTGCCTAGGGATCTGGTCCCTGGGAGCTCTCATGCCTCAGCTTGCTTGGGGATCTGCCAGTCCAGGGTTGCCAGGAGGTCGACATGCCTCAACCTCCCCAGGGACCCAATTCTTAGGACACTGACATGCCTCGACCTGTCTGGGGATTCAGTCTCCAGGTGGTTGATGCTCCTCAACCTGATGGGAGTCTACACCCTGAGCTGGGGTCTCCCGTCTTTCAGGTTGCAACCATCCTGGGTAGGATAAGATTCAGGAAGATGCACCTCCAAGGAAGTTAACTCATAGAAACAGTATGAAGCTCATTAGTTGTGATGCTGTGCTTGGTCTCAATAATAGTTCAAGAGCCTAACGAAAACCCCATTGCTTTTTTGGAAAGGCTAAAAGAGACCCTCTCAAAGTTTACCAATCTGGACTTACTCTCTTATGAGGGACAGGGGATTTTATATGACAAATTTCTGTCCCAATGTACATCAGACATGAGGATAAAGTTACAACCGTTATAGAAGCAGAACCCTGCTGCTTCTTTAAATGTGATGGTCCAGACGGCCACCAAAACCTTATGTAACAGAGAACAAGAGAGGGAGGTCAAGGCCCAGGAAAGGGAGAGAAGGAGAGACAAGCCCTGTCCAGATGCTGGTTGCCCTCCAGGGAAGTCCTATGACAACCCCCAAGTCCTTGAAGGAAAAGGCACGAGAAGAGTGCCTAATCTGTAGACAGGCAGGGCATTGAGTCAAA
Organism: Cervus canadensis; assembly: GCF_019320065.1. NCBI lineage: Eukaryota > Metazoa > Chordata > Mammalia > Artiodactyla > Cervidae > Cervus > Cervus canadensis. The sequence goes on from NC_057405.1 coordinate 17,693,273, forward strand.
GAATGTCCAAATAGTGGTAAGCCTCCTAAAATGGCTTGATAGAAATGCCATCAATTGGGACACTGGAGTGCACTCTGACCTCAGGACCTTAAAGCCTTAAGGTCAACTGCCAAGCCTTCCCTTTAACAGGACTGAAGTGGCCTTCTTTAGCCAGTACATCTGTCACATATAACCATCACGGGGCTGGAGTCAAGGGTGCAACTGGATGTGGCAAGCTGGTCCAAGAATTTCTTGGTTGACACAAAGGCTACCTACTCTGTCCTGACCTCCTAACCTCTCCCCCCACCCAAACCTGTACCATTTTGGGCACTACAGGAAAAAACAGTCACAAAAAGAATCACCCAAGCACTTTTTTGTTTCTGGGATGGATATTTACCCACCAATTTCTGGTGGTCCCTGAGTGCCCTATCCCCTTATTCAGAAGAAATAAACTCACTAAGCTGGGGACCACCCTTGGGATGGGAACTTTTTCAGCCCCTAGAGACTGCAATCCTTGCTTACAACTGAAGAACCCATTATGCCCTCTCCAATAGGGAGGGACCAAAAACTATGGGAGGCTCCAGGAAAAAAAACAACAATTGACCTGGGGAGTATTACCTCAGGGATTCAGAAATAGCCCACACTTGTCTGGACAGGCTCTTAGTTAGGGTCTCCAAGATCTGGGACCTAATGGGGAAATTCTGCAATATATATATCTGACCTACTAATCTCTTCCCCAGATGAGGAAAATGCCCAACAACATGTGATTCAGGTTCTAAACATTTTGGCAGGGAAGGGATATAAATCTTCCATGCTAAGGTACAGATGGTCCAGAAAAAGTTCATTTACCTGGGATCTGATATTACACTTGGGTCCAGGAGACTGTCCTCTGAATGAGTACAAGGACTCCTCCAGTTGCCTTCCCCCACGACTCATAAACAATTGCTAGCTTTCCTGGGGCTAACCAGGTATTGTACAGTCTGGATACCCGACTATGGCCTAGTTGCCCAGACCTTATATGAAAGTTTAAAGGGACAGAATAATGCAATTCCACTGAAATGGGGACCTCCTGAAAAGGAGGAAGAGGCTACACTAAACAAACCTTAACTCAAGCACTTGCCTTCAGGTTGCTAAACCCAGGAAAAGCTTCCTATCTATCTGTCCATGAAAAAGAAGGAATAGCCTTGGAAGTGTTAACTTAAAACTTGGGACCTGAGTCCCAGCCAGTAGCATAATTATCCAGGAGGCTCAAGACAGTTGACCGAGGTTGTCCTCCCTGTCTTCGAAAGCTTGCAGCTACTGCACTTCTGATAGAAGACGCTTTAAAACACTCTCTTGAAGGCAAAATAACTATTTTTACCAGCCACCAAGTGAAACAACTCCTGAATGAGAGAAGCCATTTATGGAGATCCCAATCAAAGCATTCTCAGATATCAAGTAGTGCTGGTGGAAAATCCAGGTCTGACTATGTCCCTTTGTGAGATTCTTAACCCAGCTACCCTCCTGCCTACCCCGAGGGCTCTCTCACCTTTCACTCTTGCCTAGAAAGTCTGAAGCATTGGACAAAACCCTGAGAGGGATTGTCAGAAGATCCTCTGAATAGTCCTGAGGAAATCTGGTACACTGTTGGGAGCAGCTTTGTCTTAGATGGAAAAAGAAAGGCCAGATATGCTGTGGTTTCCAATTTCAATAGCTTAGAGGCTAAACTTTCACCACCAGGTACTTCGGCCCAATTGGCTGAGCTTAAAGCTTTGACTTGAGTTTTACAGAGAGGAAAAGGAAAAAGAGTAGCCATTTACACTGAGTCCAAGTATGCCTTTGTGGTGCTACATGCACATGCTGCTATCTGGAAAGAAAGAGGCCACTTGACCACCTGAGATTCCCCAGTCAAGTACAGTAATCAAATCCTAAGGTTCCTGGAGGCAGTCTGTCTGCCTGCTGAGTTTTAAGCCCCATACTGTAAAGGACACCATTAAGGGAATATGGAAATGGCACAAGAGAACCAGGCAGCTGATCAGGCAGCTAAGAGAGCAGCATTTCAGAACAGTGGCCTAATAGGAATTGTCGCCTTAGTTCCACAAAATAATATGCCAGGAATTCCTTCATATACTGAAGGTGAGACTCTTCAAGCTAAGAATGAGGGCTTTCAAGAAGAACAAATGGGATAATTCCGAAATGAGAGACTCCTTCTTTTCTGCCTAGGAATCTCCCATGGAAGTTTGTTAACATGTCACCATTTATTTAGGTGACAAGATCCTCCAAAGATTACTGCAAAGTTTCTCTAGAGGAACCGGCATCTAAATGACTATAAGGCAAGTGGTCTCTCTTGTTGCACTTGCCAATTAAAGAACCCCCAAGGAGCTAGAAGACCCCAGCTGGCCCAACACATCCATCAGCATGGGATCTACCCAGAAGTGGGCTGGCAGATGGACTTCACCCAGATGACAGTTTCTTAAAGATACAAGTATCTACTAGTCATGATAGGTACCTTGACAGGATAAATTGAAGGCTTTCCCTTGTGGACCAAGAAGCACAAGGAGATGGTTAAAAAACAAACAAACAAACAAACAAAAATCTGCTCCATGTAATCATTTCTGAGATTTGTTCTGCCCGGGCCATTACAGATTGATAACAGAACATCATTTACTTCTAAGGTCAACCAAGTGGTCTCTAAAGAATTAGATATTGCTTGTTACCTCCATTGTGCCTGGAGGCCTCAGTCTTCAGGAAAAATAGAAAGAGACAACCCATTTGGCATGGCTTCTACTACAAAATAGATAGGACATAGGTCTCCTTGACCACAAGAAGTGACTTGAACCATCTTGAATGTGACATGTTGTTTCTGGGTAAATACCACCAGTCAAGTTGGAGAAAGTTTCACAGTCCTTAAGAAAAACATTCAGATCCTACAGCATCTCAACAAACGAGCTTGGGAGTCCACAGCGTGGCCACAGTCTCTCTTTGGGAGATCCTTCTCCTGATTAGGGGCGATTTGGAGTTGGCAAATACTCCTACTAGCCCCTGTTATCATACTGATACTAATTATGATTTCTCCATATATTATCAATTGTTTAACACAGTTTATCTCTGTCCAAGTCAACAAGCTACAGCATGCAGTACTATTTCAGCAAAGGTATATAAACTACCCTCGCCCATGGGAATTATCTATCATTCACCCTTAGATGGACACTGATATAAGGGCTTCTGAGACTTGAGACTAGCAAGAAGTGGAGGCCCAATACCCTTCATCATCCAAGCTCAGCAAGAAGTAACCAGAGAGACGACGATTTCCCTATTCCCAAAGAATCAGACCTCCCATCTATTGAGCAGGGATTTTTAGGCAGTTAGAATAGGAAAAAGAATCGAAAATGGTAGTGGCTAAAAGACAAAGAAAGGGAAAAGCCCACAAAAAGGGAACATAGGAAAAATCTACGGACCAGAGTGAGAACCTCAGGTGAAACAATTACTCCCTCTTCCTGGCTTGCCCTAACTTGCACAGAGCAGGCCTGAGGGGAATAGACAAAGTGTATAAAAAAATGGAGCCTAGACAGGTTATGACCTCTCCTTGGGTTTGGTTCATCCTCATGCCTCGAGGGTATACTATCTTTTGTTTACTGAATAAAACTCTGACCTGTAACTGAGCTGTAACACTGGTTACAGACAGAACCGTGGAAATTACACACTCTTCTGATATATCTATTTGCCTACTTACCTACTTGCCTGTCATATATATCTATTTATCTACCTTTCCACCATTTATCTTTCTACCTATGTTTGTTTTTCTCACTTAACCTAATGAAAGTGCTCATGTCACTCCTGGATGCCATAGAATAATTTCCTAATTTGGAAGTAAATGGTGGCTTTTACCAGCTGAACCACAATGACACCAGAATTCTTGGCCTCCAGAGGAGAGGAACTCAACATGAGGCCAGTGACAAGGCTTGATTACTAAGTTTTTTTGTGTAGCAAAATTTTATTAAAGTGTAAAAGAGATGGTTTAAGCTTCAGACATAGACATCAGAAGGGGACAGAAAGAGTTTCTCCTTCTACGTTTTAGTAAAGAGTTACATACTTATTAGTGATCTGCTAATTATAGAAAGTAAACACCTCAAAACTGAGAGAGTTGCACCAGGCCTCTCACCCACAAAATGCATTTTGAAATAAAATTGGCAGAAGGTGTGTCATCCTGGGCTATAAAATAATTGTCATGAATTTTAAAGAAAGGTAGATTTCCAAGCAATATGTAGCTTATTAACATACCTTAGGAAAACATTTCCATAAGAAAAACACGTTGGTTATCTCCAGGTTTGAGGAAAAGTTAAGTTCATGTGGAACTGGGTGTTGCCATGGCAACAAAGTACTAGAAGAGAAAAGAATTAAAAAAAAAAAAAATTCCTGCCACTTGCAGTTTATTTCCTCCTGCCACTTGGAGAATTTTGGCCTCCCTATGGAGGCTATTAACAATCCCATTCCCCCCTTTTCTTTTAGGAGTTATATTGCCAAGGGAAAGGGGTTGCATTTTCATTTCATAATTGCTTCTGAGCTGGTAAGGGGTGACTTCCTTAAATTGCTGAAGCCACTTGAGGACTTCCAGGAGAGGAATAGCAGATGGACCTATTCTCCTAACCTTAAAATTGGGGGTCTCTGCATAGTTGGAGGAGACTGTGGCACTGGTTGGAGTTTGAACAATGATTTGTAACTTAAAAGCTTTCATGTGGCTAAAAACAAATTCATTTACACAGTTACAGATGTGGGGAGCAAACAGTAAAACAGAAAAATAAGCAAAATTAAACATCACATTATGTCCATAGTTAAGGTACAAAGTGTTACACCAAACAATTTTAAGATTGTTAGATGTTATCAGACTAAGAGGAGACATCACACGTGATTGTTGTTGGTGATAGTAGTCTCAGCCTTGGAGAAGCCCTTTCCCTGAAGTGGAAACACCCACCACGGAAAACCTTCCACTGATGCGGGGTGGGGGGTGGGGGTGGGTAGGCACTCCACAGACCGAGCATTTTGACCTTTTGTGGAATGTGGAGTAGGAATGAGCCCAGGACAGGACGGCACTTTCTTAAGGGTCAAACAGCAGATTTCAGGAGTTTTGAAATCAGCAAAAGCAGGCCCATATAGATTACTAGGCCCATCTAGAAAGTGAAAACTAAAAGCATAGAGAAAAGACATAAAAATGACATCACTTACTCTGGGTCAGTAAGTGAAAGCTAAAGTCACTCAGCTGTGTCTGACTCATTGCATCCCATGGACTATATAGTCCATGGAATTCTCCAGGCCAGAAAACTGGAGTGGGTAACCTTTCCCTCCTCCAGGGATCTTCCCAACCCAGAGATAGAACCCAGGTCTCCAGTATTGCTGGAGGATTAAATACCAGCTGAGCCATCAGGGAATCCCCAGGTCAGGATGCACCCACAAATCTATTCCTGGCACCTTGACAGCTGTGGAAGAAAGAATAACCTGGTAAGAGCCTCCCCAGAGGGGCTCAAGAAATTGCCCCCAGATCCCAATGTCTTTATCAGGGCCTCAGTTCCTAGCTTGAACAGTGTCTTGTTTGACTCAGAGGCTGGGTCAGATGTCACTTCCCAGAGTTCCTGTAATGTCTGTTGAAAAGCTGATAGTTGAATTAAATAGTTAGTTAATTCCAAGGCCTTAGGGAAACTCTGGTGTAAGCCTTTAGGAATTTTTCATTGAACATTTTCAGGAATTATTAATCATCTGTCCTCAGACTCTAACCACCCTTTATCAGTAATCTTTGTTCCTCTTTTTCATATCTTTCTAATTCTTCCTCAGTATATTGCAGTTTTTACTGTTCAACAGGACATGTCCAGATCAAAGGCATCTGTAGTGAAGGGGTTTGTAAAGTGTCTCTTTTCTGGCTTGGCAGCCAGCCAGCTGATTACCCTGGACTACTTTACTCCCACCCTTATTATGCCCCTTGTAATGTATAACAACTACTGTTTTTAGGGAAATACATAGCCATCAAGTTTTTCACTCTCTTTGAAATGTTTACTAGGCTTTTCCGTTGCAATTTTAAACTGTCTTTCCATATTGCAACATGAGCATATGAAGGCAAATAAGCATATTTAGAATCAGTGTACATATTTACTCATTGGCCTTTGCTTAACTCTAGAGCTCAAGTCAGAGGTACGAGCTCTGCTAGTTGAACACTGGTTCCCAGGGTGGAGAGACTTTGTTTTGAAACCTGTCCAACCATCACCACAGCATAATATGCTTTCAGCTTCCCATCCCAAACAAAAGAACCACCGTCTGTAAATATTTCCATGTCAGAATTGTCTAATGGAGTATCCATTAAATCTTTTTGAGATGTAAACTTTAAGTTTAAGTTTAGAAATTTGGAATGAGTGTGATCTGGTGTTTCACTTTTCTTCTCAAGAAGGAAAGTGGCAGGATTTAAGTTTCCACAAACTTTAAGTTTTGTTATTGGTCCTTCTAACAATGATGACTGATATTTAAGAAGCTGACTGTCTGTCATCCAAATATTAACCTTATAGTCTATGATTCCACTCATATCATGAGAAGTTAGTACAATAAGAGTGTGCCCATTAGTAAACTTAAGAGCTTCAGGCACTAGCAAAATAATAGTAGCAATTACCCTTAAGCAATGTGGCCCAACTGGAGTCACTAAATGTCATAACTCCCAACACCATGCCCTTTTTTCAGTAACAGTTTAAACTCTGATCCTGTGGAAAAGCTCATAGTGGGAGCTTGCAGGGGACCAGGTTGAAGAGCCTTAAAAGTCTTTAATTCTCTGGAGGCTTGTTAAGTTTTAGTTATAAGTTTATATAAAGGCTGGGCAAGTTCCCCATAACCCTGAATCCAAATGTGGCAGTAGCCTGTAATACCAAAAATTCCTCTCATTGTCTTAAAGCCATAGGTAGGTGATGATTTAGTATAAGCTTAAGTCTCTTGGGGTCTATGGCCTTCGTGCCTTCTAGAAAAGAAAGCATCTTTCAAATCAATGACTGAAACATATTTAGCTCATTCAGGAATTTCAGACAATTAAGCATAAGGATTAGGCACCATGGGGTGTAAAGGAGCCACAGCCTCGTTTATTATTCATAAATCTTTAACTAGTCTCTATTTATTATTTGGCTTTTTCACACCCAAAGTAGGAGTGCTGTATGGACTGTTACAGGGAATTAATAGCCCCTGCTCCTTTAAATTATCAGTGGTGGGTTTAAACCCTTTCTTAACCTTGGGTTTCAGTGGATACTGCTTTTGAAGTAGAAATATATGTGGGTCTTTGAGCCTGATAATGATAGGAATAGCATTCTGTGATTGACCCACAGTTTTTTTCATCAGCCCACATTCCAGGATTTACGTTTTGTTCATTTAATGGAGACAAACAGTGGGCTCCATATTCATGAAAACAAGCACGGGCCTTATTCAGTATATCCCTCCCAAAAGGGTGAGGGAGACTCTGGCACAATCAGAAACTCATGTGAAAACAGTAGAGTCCCAGTTGCAACTTAGAGCACAACTGAAATAATAGCATTTGTTTCATCCAGGCAGTTCCATCATGGAAGTGGATTGGGGTGAAAGTGGGCCAGGAGCTTCAGGAAGCATAGAGTAAATTTCCCTGGTGTCTAAAAGCAAATCAACTGATTGGCCCCTGGAACTGTCAATATCCAGGGTTCCTCAGGTGTGATTAGGACAGAGCTTTTGTGGGGACCCCCAGGCATCTTTAGTCCTGATTGTCTTGAGAGTCTGACCCCTAGGGCTTACACCTCTGAGGGCAGCCTCTTCTCCAGTGTGGTCCTTTGCAGACTGGACATGGAGCTGGGGGCAGCTTAGATGCCTTAGAACAATCCTGCTTGAGGTGTCCCCGCTTTCCATGATAATAGCAAGTCTGCCCCTTTTCACCTGAGTCACTCTGGGCATTTTTTTCTTCAGCCATTTCAGAGAGGATCTGAAATCCATGACTGGAGCTTCAGTCTTTCCTGGTCTTTTTCTGCCTCTTCTCCTCCCTCTGCCTTAATAAACTGGCTGAGTCATTTACAACAGGTTATTTAAGACTGATTTGGCCCAAACACCTGTTTCAGTCACTTATGGCAGATATCGGAAAATGACTGAGTGAGAAATCTATATTTTAATATGATCCCTCCTTCTGCACATTCAGGATCAATTTTGGTTAATCTGTGAAGGGCTTCTCACAGTCTATCTAGGAATTTACCAGGAGCTTCCTTCCCCCCCTATTTTATGTTTGTCAACTTGACATATTTTAAAGTCTTGTCATGCCATCCGCTTGAATCCTAACAGAGTGACTCTGATCCTGTCTTCCTTTAGCCATGTTATAATTCCAGTCTGACTCTGTTGTGGGGACTGTCTGATTCCCAGTAGGGAAGGTGGCCATCTTGCCCTCCTCCTTTTCTACTGATTCATTACCAAGCCATTCATATCCACAGGGAAAAGTTTTTCCCCAAAACTTGAGTTTTTGAGTCAGGAGTTAGTGGCCGTCACAGGATACATTCTATATCTCTCTAAATAAGGTTAAGCTCTAGGGATTGAATTTATCCAAGTTTCTCAAAATACATTTTTTTTCCTCCAAAATACATTTTGAAGAGGTGGTTCTGGAACTACTAACTCTCAACTTTAAGAAAAAAAAAAAAAAAAAAGTGACGTCCAGTGCCATTTTCTACCAGAGGCGGCCCTCCCTGCTCTAAATGGGGGTGGAGACAGGTTTTCAACTGACTCTTTCCTTCCTTGGTCAGACTTAGTCTGTCCCTTATCAACAAAGGCACCTACTCATCCCTGCCTGTTCTACCACCCACTGAGGTGGGGTAGAGATGCACCAGGGGTAGACCTGATGGCATCCCAGAGTGGTGTCTAATTCCTCGCCATTACAACCTTGGCTTGATTTTTGCTCCTGCTCTGATGTCACCTGGAGTGAAGGAGAGTAGCCTTCTGGAATGCCTCCCACGCTAAGACTACTGGGGAAGCATCTGTCTTCCATGTGCCTCTGTACATTCTGAGAACAGGCCTGACCACAGTAGAAATGGTAAGTCATAAAGGGATGAACAACAACAAAGATATCATTTCTGAGTGTCACCACATCAGCATACATGATAGCGAAAGAGGTGAAGAAGGTCCCACCAGCAAGGAAAAGTGATTTTTGTCCTTGAGCTATTAGGGCCAATTCTTACAGTTCATTCCCATAGGTTCCACAGAAAGAATATCCAAGGAGTTGAGACAAACCAAAAAACAAAAAACAAACAAACAAACAAAAAAAACGCCAGAGAGATTCCTCTGGCTCACTAAAAGCTAGGGTTACCAGAGGAAGAAACCTGTTGCACTTCTAATCTGACTAGATCCTGAAATTACCAATCTATGTCCTCAGAAACCTCCTGGTCACCAGCAGTGATTTTATCCACATAGATCAGAGGGACAGCCATGACAAAGAATCACTTTCAGGTTGCTGATCCCTGAGGCAGGCAGCCAAGAGAGCAACCTCTAGCCTGAGAGATGTTCCTAAAGCTCCACTCGCTCCTGAATGTGCTTTTGTAACTTTTGGCTCCTAGAAAAGCTAGGCACTTCCAGACTTGGGATCTCAGTAAAAGTACATAGTAACAGCACGGATTCTAAGTACCTTGAAAGTTTATGATTCAACAGATTGGGTTAGTGATTCTAATTCCCCAGGCAGTTATGCAATGGTCAAAGAGAGTGGAAAGATTGACCAAGAAAGGAGAGTTTGGTCCAAAAGCTTTGTTGATCTCTAGTCGCTCCCCTGGAGGAGACATTGGGTGCCTTTAACATCAGCAGGTCGGTATAATCCCTTGACAGGGTTTCTGCTATAAGCTGTGTGAGGTCACCATGGAACCACAGAAAAAGGACACAACACTTGCTTTGCACTTTTCGAACTTTCAATCTATCACTCACACAGACACACTGTAGAGTTAATAAAAGAAAAAAGAAAGAAAGAAAGTGAAGCTGCTCAGTCATGTCCAACTCTTTGTGACCCCATGGACTGTAGCCTACCAGATTCCTCTGTCCATGGGATTTTCTAGGGAAGAATACCGGAGTGTGTTGCCATTTCCTTCTCCAGGAGATCTTCCCAATCCAGGGATTGAACCCGGGTCTCCCACATAGTAGGCAGACACTTTACCATCTGAGCCACCAGGGAAGAGAAGACAGAGTTAATCAAGTAAAGCAGAAAATGTGTTTACTAGGAGAACAAAAGAAGTAGACCTCTGAAGAAGTAGACCTCTTTAGGCCTTGTCCTAAAGAACCCTGTATGAGACCCAAAGCTGAAAGGTTGCTGCCAAGAGCCATGAACAAAGATTCATGACTTGTGGAGGAGAGGAGTTCAATCCAGGGCCAGTGACAGGCTTGATCACTTAGAACTTTTTGTGTAGCAAAGTTTTATTAAAGTATAAAAGAGACAGTGAAAGCTTCAGACATAGACATCAGAAGGTGACAGAGAGAGTGCCCCATTGTTAGTTTTTAGCAAGGAGTTATACACCTATTAGAAAGCTTCTAATTAGAGAAAGGAAACATCTCAAAACTGAGAGAGAGTTGCACCAGGCCGCTCACCCACAACAGGCATTTGAGATAGCAATGGCAGAAGGTGAGTCATCCCGGGCCATAAAACAGTTGACATGAATCTTGAAGGAAAGCATATTTCCAAACAAATGCATAGTTCATTGACATAACTCAAGAAAATGTTTCCTTAAAAAAGAAAAATATTCAGCTCCAGGTTTGAGATAAAGTTAAGTTCAGGTGGAACCAGGTGTTGCCATGACAACACATGGATTAGAAGAGGGGGAAAAACAAGTGTCTACCACTTTCAGTTTATTTCCTCCTGCCACTTGGGGATTTCTGGCCTGCCTACTGACACTATTAACACTCTTAAAAGGGAGTTGGTCTTCCATAAGTCCTCTTTAATTTCAACATGCTTTGAGTTAAGGACCCTTTCTCATTCATAAAAAACAAAACAAAACAAAACAAAAATCATTTTGGGTCTGTAAGAATATCAGTTAAACAGAGTGGATCAGTTAAGTACAATTGAGTGCAGTACAGTTTCTGTAACTTTCCAATTTCGTGCTCACTATTCAACAATAAACATGACCGGAAATAAGTCTCTCTCTCTCTCTCTCTCTCTCTCCCCACCACATCTTTGATTTTTATGGTAAACCATACTAAATGCATTTCATGATATAAAATATTTTATATATTTAATTCACAAAACATTTGCAAACAGATAATAAATTTACCTTTAGCAAGCTTCTTCTTAGAGTTTTTTTTATTTTTGTTTGTTTGTTTTCCTTCATAAAATTAGTATCAGAGGAGTTCTCAGCACTCTGGGATTTCTCCACTTCATGGCTAGAGATTGTCTTAGAATAAAATTATCTGTTGCAGAAGCAGGAGCCTATAGTCAAGTGTTAACCTGTTGCTGTTGCGGTTATTGTTGTTGTTGTTGTTTGCCAGCACACAGGTGTCTTTCAATTAGATTAAAGAAAAATTACGTCCGTCATAGAACTGTTGCAGAAATGGTTTCTTCACTGAAGTACATTTTATTTATGCTATATTTTCATAAGCAAAACCTAGATTCATTCTGTTAAGTTGTATGCATATTCATGTAGACACTGAGAAAATGTCATACACTCAGCCACACTGATATATGAGTTTTTTGTGAACTTGATATATTGAAAGTATATCTGTGAATTTAGATCTTTTTTTTTTTTTCCCCAGGAGTGGATGTAGGGTAGTAGTAGATCTAGTTTACAGTAAAATAACCCAATCTGTGAGGGTCAGTTCAGTTCAGTTGCTCAGACATTTCAGGCTTTTTCTGACCCCATGGATTGTGCATGCCAGGCTTCCCTGTCCATCACCAATACCTAGAGCTCATTCAAACACATGTCCATCAAGTCAGTAATGCCATCTGACCATCTCATCCTCTGTCGTCCCCTTCTCGTCTTGTCTTCAATCTTTCCCAGCATCAGGGTCTTTTCTAATGAGTCACTTCTTCACATCAGGTGATCAAAGTTTTGGGCTTCAGCTTCAGCATCAGTCCTTCCAATGAATATTCAGGGTTGATTTCCTTTACGATTGACTGTTTTATCTCCTTTCAGTCCAAGAGACTCTCAAGAATCTCCTCCAACACCACAGTTCAAAAGCATCAGTTCTTCAGTGCTCAGCTTTCTTTGTGGTATAACACTCATATCCATACATGACTACTAGAAAAACCACAGCTTTGACTAGATGGACATTTGGTGGCAAAGTAATACATCTGCTTTTTAATATGCTGTCTAGGTTGGTCATAACTTTTCTTCCAAGGAGCAAGTGTCTTTTAATTTCATGGCTGCAGTCACCATCTGCAGTGATTTTGGAGCCCAAGAAAATAAAGTGTGGCACCACTGTTTCCATTGTTTCCCCATCTAGTTGCCATGAAGTGATGGGACTAAATGCCATGATCTTCATTTTTTAAATGCTGAGTTTTAAGTCAGCTTTTTCACTCTCCTCTTTCACTTTAATCAGGAGGCTCTCTAATCCTTCTTCAGATTCTGCCATAAGGATGGTATTATCTGTATATATGAGGTCATTGATATTTCTTCTGGCAATCTTAAATCCAGCTTGTACTCCATCCAGCCTGGCATTTCACATGGTGTACTCTGCATATAAATTAAATAAGTAGGTTGACAATATATAGCCTTGACATACTCTTTTCCCAATTTTGAACGAGTTCACTGTTCCGTGTCCAGTTCTAACTGTTGCTTCTTGACCTGCATACAGATGTCTTGGGAGGAAGGTAAGGTCATCTGGTATTCCCATCTCTAAGAATTTTCCAGTTTGCTGTGATATATACAAAGGCTTTAGCATACTCAATGAAGCAGAAGTAGATTTTTTTTTTTTTTCTGAAATTATCTTGTTTTTTCTCTGACCCAATGGATGATGGCTATTTGATCTCTATTTCTTCTGCTTTTTCTAAATCCAGCTCGAACATCTGTAAGTTCTTGGTTCACATACTGTTGAAGCCTAGCTTGGAGAATTTTGAGATTTTCTTTGCTAGTGTGTGTTCAGTTCAGTCACTCAGTCGTGTCCAACTCTTTGTGACCCTATGAACCACAGCACCCCAGGTCTACCTGTCCATCACCAATTCCCACAGTCCACCCAAATCCATATCCATTGAGTTGGTGATGCTATCCAACCATCTCATCCTGTCATCCCCTTCTCCTCCTGACCTCAATCGTTCCCTGCATCAGAGTATTTTCCAATGAGTCAGCTCTTCACATCAGGTGGCCAAAGTAGTGGAGTTTCAGCTTCAGCATCAGTCCTTCCAATGAACACCCAGGACTGATCTCCTTTAGGATGGACTGGTTGGATCTCCTTGCAGTCCAAGGGACTCTCAAGAGTCTCCTCCAACACCACAGTACAAAAGCATCAATTCTTCGGTGCTCAGCTTTCTTTATAGTCCAAATCTCACATCCATACATGACCACTGGAAAAACCATAGCTTGGACTAGACAGACCTTTGCTGGCAAAGTAATGTCTCTGCTTTTTAATATGTTGGCTAGGTTGATCATAACTCTCCTTCCAAGGAGTAAGTGTCTTTTAATTTAATGGCTGCAATCACCATCTGCAGTGATTTTGGCTAGTGTGTTAAATGAGTGCAATTGTGCATTAGTTTGAACATTCTTTGGCATTGCATTGCTTTGGAATTAAAATAAAAACTAATCTTTTTCAGTACTCTGACCATTGCTGAGTTTTTCAAACTTGCTGGCATATTCAGCTCAGCACTTTCAAAGCATCACCTTTTAGGATTTGAAATAGCTCAGCTGCAATTCCTTCACCTCCAATCTCTTTGCTCATAGTGTTCCTTCCTAAGGCCCACTTGACTTTTCACTCCAAGATGTCTGGGTCTATGTGAGTGGTCACACCATCGTGGTTAACTGGGTTTGCCACCTAAGTTCCACAGGCTAATTTGCCAGAAACTACTTCATATACTGAAGTATATGGGAGATGGGAATACTTAGAGATGGGAATAAAGTGAGACTTTAAAGATAAGGATGAGAACTTTCAAGAAGATTGTATGGGATGGTTCCAAAAAGAGGGACTCCTTTTTCTGCCTGGGAACCTCCAGTGGAAGTTGGTTAACTCCTTACATGCCACCACTCATTTAGGGAAGAAGGCCCTCCAAAAATTACTAGAAAGGTCCTTCAGAGGAACAGGCCTCTAAACAACTATAAGGCAAGTGGTCTCTCTTGTCCCACTTACTAATTAAACAATCCCCAAAGAGCTCAAAGACCCCAAATGGCCCAGCACATCCAACACTATGGGACCTACCCAGGAGAGGATTGGCAGATGGACTTCACCCAGATGCCAGTTTCTCATAGGTATAAATATCTAGTAGTCATGATAGATACATTCACAGGATGGATTGAAAGCTTTCCCACCCAGACTGAGAAGGCTGAGGAGGTGGCGGAAAAAAAAAAACAAAAAAAAAAAACGTTCCATTAAATCATTCCATGATTTGGTCTGCCCAGGTCATTACAAAGTGACAATGGGTCATCATTTTCTTCTAAGGTTACCATTGGGTATCCAAGGTTTCTAAAGCATTGGTCATTACTACTTACCTCTATTATGCCTGGAGTCCTCAGTCTTCAGGAAAAGTAGAAATAGCCAACAGATTCTTAAAATCAGTGATAAAAAGATAACCCAGGAAACCTCCCTTGGATGGAAGGAGGCTTTTCAAGTAGCTCTCCTCCATATTGGCCCTAAGGAACAGACTGGTCTTAGTCCTTATGAGACACTATATTGGAAACCTTTTATTTATGTCAAGGACCTCTTCCTAGATGCAGTGGCCCAGATCCTCTGGTCTTATACCATGGTCATTGGGCAATTCCAACGAGATATACACTTGTCAGTGTGAACCAGGACCCAAAAGATTCTGAAGAGCCAACACTATATCCTTCATGGACTCAAGTCCTAATTCAAATCTGTAAAGATGGGTCCCCAAAGACTCAACTCCAGTCTACATGGAAGGACCCCAACCCTCTAATACTTTCTATCCTCACAGCAGTCAAGGTACCAGGGCACCACTCTTGGATTTACTACTCAGAAGTCAAGTAGTGGAAGAAAACAAAAGAGGACACTCAATACACCTTTGGGCTCCTGGGAGATCTCAGATACCTATTCCTGGCTACAAATGAGTGCCATTCTAGTGAATACCCCCAAAATTAAGATTCTGGGGATAGGATTTCTCAGGATAGCTCTAAAAAGAGCCAACACAACTTGGCAGAAGTAGTACCCCAAAATAGACAGGAGATAGATCTCCTGATCCCTGAACAAGGAGGGACTTGAGCCATCTTGAATGAGAAATGTTGTTTCTGGGTAAATACCTCCAGCTAAGTTAAAGAAAGTCTCACAGTCCTCAAGAAAAACATTCAAATCCTACAGGATCTCAAAGAATGAACTGGAGAGTTACTGGAGTGGCTACAGTCTCTCTTTGGGGGATCCTTCTCCTGATGACGGGGGATTTGGAGTTGGCTAAAGCCCCAACTAATCCCTGTTATCACCATATTGATGCTGCTTATTATTTTTCAATGTATTATCAATTGTCTAACCCATTTTGTCTCTGCCCATGTCAACAAGCTACAACATGCAGTACTAGTTCAACAGGGTGTAGTATATAAAACTACACCCAAGTATGTAAAATTTCACTCACCCTTAGATGGATACCACTATAAGGACTCTGAGGCTTGAGACTAGCAAGAGGTGGAAGCCCAATGTCCCTCTCCATCTCAGCTCAGCAGGAAGTAGCCAGAGAGACCTTGACACCCCTACTCCCAAAGAATCGGGCCTCCCATCTTTTTAGTGAGGAATGTTAGGTAGTTAGAATAGGAAAAATGAGTCCAAAATGACAGTGGCTAAAAGACAAAGAAAGGAAAAAACACATGAAAATGGAACAAAAGAAAATCTGAGGACTGGTGAAACAAACCGTCCTGCTAGCTAGCCAAATTTGAGTAGGGCAGGCTCAGGGGGAGGAGACAAAACATATAAAAAAGATGAGCCAAGACTGAGCCTCTCTCCTTTGGGGTCGGCCCGCCCTCACACCTCAAGAACATACTATCCTTTGCTTGCTTAATTAAACTTTGAATTGTAACTGAACTGTAACACTGCTCCACCATTTCAAATATTTGCTGCAGTGAGACAGAACCAAGGAAATTACACACTCACCCGACAAAATCATCAATATATATTGTCATTGTTTTGGAAGGATTTGAAGGTCAATTCCTCCTTTGCCTCTAAGAAAAGTGCTTTTTAAAAAGTTATGTGCTATTTTTATCTACATCCTTGCCAATATTTTAGCCTGCAGTTTTGATAGCTTAAGTATATGAAGAGAAAAACAATAATAAGAAAAGTTATTTCTGGTGTAAATAATGAAGTTATGATAGTGAATTATGGGAAGTGAGTGTGAGGCATGTAATAAGGGACCCATAGACTTAGGTGATGTGGGGAAAGGTCTACTAAAGGCTTGTTATTGGAAAGATATGATTATACTGGAGGCTACTGAGAATTCATTGTAGATACTAGAGAGTAGTGATCTAGAAGTAGCTAAGCCTTCTCTTTAGAGAGTCCTATTTCTTGCCCACAGCTTGTATTAGTTGACCCCCTCCTCTCTCTTGGGTAGAAAGTTCATTTCTTATAACATATAGTCCTTTAACTATGTGTTACCAAGGGTAAAATATTCTTCCTCCTTAAATATAATTGCATTCTGAAATATACATATTTTGTGCACATACTTTGGATGAACACAATGAATTTAAGGTTACATTTTTAGGTAGGTAGAATAAAGAAAAGGGTCCAAAAATGTCATGAAAAAAGCAGCAGCTAAAAGGAAGACAGAGGGTAAAATCTATGCAAGAGAGCAAAGTAAAAATTTAAGGACCAGAGTGGGAACCTCCAGTGGGATAAAAAAAAAATGCACATGTCCCCTTCCTGGCTGATGGTGAGTACAAGCCCTAATTTGCATAAGGTAGGCTCCAGGGGAGGAGACAAAAATTATGAAAAGGGGAAGCTAAGATGAGTTGGTAGGACTCTTCCAAGGTTGCACTGCCCTCATCTCTTGAAGTGTATTATCTGCTGTCTGCTTAATACAATTTTGAGCTGTAAGTGAGCTGTAGCTCTGGTTCTTTGTTTCAAACCTTTGTTGTGAGGAGAGCAAAAGGAGGGAAAGAATGCACTCACTTGACACATTGATTTGAAATAACAGTTCTAAGTTCTGATTGCAGATTCATTTGACTCTAACCTGCTGTCATTCAATCACAGTACTACTGAAGGGGGCTTCCCAGTTTGCACTAGTAATAAAGAACACATCTGCCAATGTAGGAGACACAAGTGAATGGCAACCCACTCCAGTATTCTTGCCTGGAGAATCCTGTGGACAGAGGAGCCTGGTGGTCTACAATCCATAGGGTCACAAAGAGTTGGACATAACAGAAGTGACTTATCATGCACACTCAAAACTCAAATAATCTCAATTGTGTGATGTTAGTAGGTTTGGGGGAGATTTTGTACTTAAAATGCCTGAAAAATTGTGCCTGTCATCACACCGTTTTAGAGATTCACAATGCATAGAATAGCTGGGACAAAATCCACAATGAAAGGCTTTCTTAACTTTGTTTGGACATCAGTTTCCCAACTTTGTTGACCAGATGCATCTTTTTACATAATGTTCAGTCACACTGGTAAAAATCAGTTTTGGAAATTCTGCCTTTTGCAAGCCTCCTTAAGGAAAAAGTGTTTCCTCAACCTCCCCACTTCTTAAACAGAATGTTGATCAAATCCCCCACCACAATAGACAGTCTATCTATTTTCTATTTCCTGAACTGTGATCCAACCATCCACTGTGTTAGATCCACAAGTCACCCCATCTTGCATGCATGGATGCTGTTTATCTCCATTTAACCCCTGCCATCTTCTTTCCCAGTGATGTCAACACTTGACCTCTGTGCACTGGTGCTGAAATGAATCTCAGAGAGCGAGTTTTGGGTGAAGTAGAAAACAATAACTTTATTGCTTCATCTGGCAAAGGGGAATACAGAGGGCCAATACCCTCAAAACTGTGTGTCCTATTCTGGGGGAAGGGAGTAGATTTGGTGAGGAGTTTTATAGCAACGGTTCAAGGACAGAGGTTCTGGTAAAGGTCAGGGAGTGTGCTGGGTCTGCATTCTTTTAATCTGGCCTTAGATAATTTCTTAATGAGCTTCTGTGTATCTCAAGGTTATCAAACTGCTACCTTCTCTCTGAAGAATGCTTCATCAAGTAGTTAGCATCTTCCACTTGTTGGGGGCTTTAGTTCTTCAAAAGAACTCAAAGATACTGTTTTGCATACTGCTTAGGTGGAACCAGGACCCTGTTCCAAGTCTGCAAGTCAAATTATCTTTTGACTGATCCTCCCTTATCTCTTCATCCTCTCTCTTCCCTGACTAGCACTTGTTTAACCCTACCCTTTAGAACTAAGGGAAATTCAATAAACAGGGGACACAGAAAGGTCCTCATGCTCAGGAGCCCCACAGATTTCTTCTTGGTTTCACCAGTGATCCTTGCCCACCATGAAGAGCCATAAGATGTTTCTATTTAGGGATTTTCACCTGATTATTGCTATAACTCATTCATTTGTTCACTACCATTCCAGACTCTGAAAGACACTTGAGATGAAATAAAAAAATCACAATTCCTAACTTATATAAAATGGAGGAGGTAGAGTGGGAGAAACATACCCACTAAAAAGCAATAAGGGGGCAGAACATCAATTCTGACTAAGATTAGGAAACTCAGGGGGATGGGAAACTCAGTTGGAGATTTGGGGGAGGTTTCATAGAGGAAATAGTGACTCGAACTGAACTTTGACATATAAGGTAGAGTTCTGAGTTATGGATATGAAGGATTCAGGAAGAGGAAAGAGAACAGAGAAAGGAGATGAGCAATAGGAGAATAAGATAGGTAGACTTCATTTTAATTTAAATAAATGAAGCATGGAAGTATGTGATGTATTAATATCAATGAAAGGGAATAGGAAACATGGGATAAATTATGAGGAATTCTGTTGCCTTATAAAAGGCACCTTTGAAATTTCTGTCTGTCCTACATTTTTTCCTTTTTCTCATATCAGTATCCATCTTTTAGAACTTTCCTCCTCTCTATGTACTAAGGCAGTTTGTTGTAGAGTTCCACTCCTGCCCAGAAAACTCAAATTATGCAAAACTGGGACAAAAAATTAAGTCCTCCTCAGTTCTTAAGCAACCCTCTTTGCTAGTTCTCTTGCTGCCTGTGAAAAACCTGCAAGGTAACTAAATAGTAGTTTTCCCCTTTCCCATTATTCGACAACCTCTTTAATTAAAATAACTAGTTTAGAAATGATCTAACAGTTGTGCAGTTTCTTGACTTTTTAACCTCCTTTAAAAATTGTTAAAAATAAGCAAAAAAGTTTGGACATACCATTTGTTGGCAAATATCAATTGATGATGATTATTTTTCTCAGCAAAAGGAAGGATCAAGAGAGAAGCAAACACATTGATTCTCCTTTTGTATGAGCTACAATATCTACATCAGATAAAACACTAACGTCACTGTCTTATTCAAGATTTTAAAATTCCTTGAAAACTAGGAAGAACTATAATTGTATTTCTAGGATTAGATAACATATAATAACACAGAAAGTAAGTTAAGGTTAAAAAGAGCATTTTATTTATTTAAGCATCCTTTGAAGTGACTTAGCAGCAGCAGCAAGGTTTAGTGTACAGCAGAAAACACATAGGTTGTTCAATATAAATTTATTGAATGCTTTTTATTTCAATGTTAGGCACCAACCTCATTATGCATTATTTGTATTGTTCCAAGGCCTTGTGATGTGAATGGGATTTCTTCACTATTTGTTCCAGTGGGACTGAGTTTAACAATGATACCCAATTCAGTTTCCTATTATGCTGATGCCTCAAAATTTGGTTTGCTCCCAGCTGTGCAGTTATTATATTAGAATTTTAAAACTCAGAATCCAGTCATCTTTGAATTAAATTTATACTACACAGTACTATAAAACAGTATAGAACAATCATATTTAAAAATTAAAAATGTATCCTAAGGCCCCAAGAAGACATACAATTCTAGAAAGGAGCAGCAAACATGCTCCTGAAATTGCAAATTATGGCAAATAATCTGTTTCAGTAACATTCATAGTTAAAACAGCATTATTTCTAAAGTGAACCAAAAGCAATTAAGTAGATGGCTAAAGAAGAACTAAATAGAACAAACAAAAAAAGAACTATTAATAGTCCATAATGAATAGTATTCAATTAAATATTAACTCAGAACTGAAGTGATATGATTGAATAAAATGTATAATTCAAGTGGATAGCTATAATTACCTTCAGACTGTTTGCTTTCACAAAAATATTTTCTGTGTTCTATAACATTGTTTCAATTATGATATTACTTCAATTAATATTCAGTACAATAATACTCAAGAAAAACATCAGACTGGCTATACCAAATTAGAGGACTAGTGTTCAAAATGTGTGGCATTAAATTGATAAATTATAAACTCAAATTATAAATTCTAAGATACAAGACTAATTCCTGTTTTCATTCTTAATTAGACTTGGGTTCCATATCTATGGCACAAAAATTGTGCAAAATTTCACCTCATTTTTATCAATTTTATGAACTTTTAATATTTATGTTATAGTATATGTAAATTATACAAAAACAGGTTTATTATGGACTTCCCAAATGACTCAGTGGTAAAGAATCTGCTTACCAATGCAGGAAATGCAGGAGATGTGGGTTCAATCCCTGGGTTGGAAAGATCCCCTGAAGGAGGAAATGGCAACCTGCTCCAGTAAAACATTCCTTGAAAAATCCCATGGACAGAGGAGTCTGGCAGGCTTGGGGTCCCAAAGCGTCAGAGACGACTCTGACTGGGCACACACACAAGTTTATTACATTTATCCATAGTATATTTAGATAAAACTATAAAGAACTATATAGAAAGTGAAAATGAACTAAAAAACCTCTTGATGAAAGTGAAAGAGGAGAGTGAAGAAGTTGGCTTAAAGCTCAACAACATTCAGAAAACTAAGATCATGGCATCTGGTCCCATCACTTCATGGGAAATAGATGGGGAGACAGTGGAAACTGTGTCAGACTTTATTTTTGGGGGCTCCAAAATCACTGCATATGGTGACTGCAGCCATGAATTTAAAAGACAGTTACTCCTTGGAAGGAAAGTTATGACCAACCTAGATAGCACATTAAAAAGCAGAGACATTACTTCGCCAACAAATGTCCATCTGGTCAAGGCTATGGTTTTTCCAGTGGTCATGTATGGATGTGAGAGTTGGACTGTGAAGAAAGCTGAGCACTGAAAAATTGATGCTTTTGAACTGTGGTGTTGGAGAAGACTCTTGAGAGTCCCTTGGACTGCAAAGATATCCAACCAGTCCATCCTGAAGGAGATCAGTCCTGGGTGTTCATTGGAAGGAATGATGCTAAAGCTGAAACTCCAATACTTTGGCCACCTCATGGGAAGAGTTGACTCATTGGAAAAGACCCTGATGTTGGGAGGGATTGGGGGCAGGAGGAGAACGGGATGACAGAGGATGAGATGGCTGGATGGCATCACCGACCCAATGGGCATGAATTTGAGTAAACTCTGGATGTTGGTGATGGACAGGAAGGCCTGGCGTGCTGCGATTCATGGGGTCGCAAAGAGTCGGACATGACTGAGCGACTGAACTGAACTGATAAAGAAATATTCTATTTTACCAAATTGTCATGCTACAGCAGGTCACTTTCTTAAAAGGCTGTTATTTTTACATAGGAAGGATAGTCACCATTTGATGAACTACAGTAACATCAAAGGAAGGAATTTCACCAATCATCAGAGTGAAAGGAGGAAATATATTAATTCTATGTGTCAAGTAAATGCTCAAAAATCACAAAGATTAAGAGAAAATGTGGAATTAATAATAGTTCACAGTTTGTGATGCTTTGATTAGACTTGGACATACTGCCTTAGCGTATGGTTTCCAAGTATTTTATTCCCTGAATTCTTCTACCTTTACTTATTGAGGACCCCAAACAGCTTTTAATTTAATGTAATTATACCCATCAATAGTTATCAAAATGGAAACTAAAACTGAGAAACTTTATCATACTGACAAATTAATTCATTTACAAATAGAAGCAATAACTTCATTATATATTACATAAATGATATGTCTTTATTAAAAATAATATTTTTTAAAGCTAAAAAATTAGTGAGTCATTATTTTTCATTTTTATAAATCTAGTGATGGTTTGGTAGTTGTTTTTTTTGTTTGTTTGTTTCCTTTTTTTTTTTTTTTTTTCCTTTTTTTTTTTT